>NC_143040.1:41324249-41624249 GCF_057628025.1 Oncorhynchus mykiss
CCTGCTAACATGAATTTATTTTAACTAGGGAAATTGTGTCACTTCTCTTGCATTCTGTGCAACAGAGTCAGGGTATATGCAGCAGTTTGGGCCGCCTGGCTCGTTGCCAACTGTGTGAAGACTATTTCTTCCTAACAAAGACATGTAACTTCGCCAAACGGGGGAGGATTTAACAAAAGTGCATTTGCGAAAAAAGCACAATCGTTGCACGAATGTACCTAACCATAAACATCAATGCCTTTCTTAAAAATCAATACACAGAAGTATATATTTTTAAACCTGCATATTTAGTTAAAATAAATTAATGTTAGCAGGCAATATTAACCAGGTGAAATTGTGTCACTTCTCTTGCGTTCGTGGCACGCAGAGTCAGGGTATATGCAACAGTTTGGGCTGCCTGGCTCGTTGCGAACTAATTTGCCCGAATTTTACGTAATTATGACAAACATTTAAGGTTGTGCAATGTAACAGGAATATTTAGACTTCGGAACGGTTCCGTATTTCACTGAAAGAATAAACGTTTTATTTTCAAAATGATAGTTTCCGGATTTGACCATATAAGGCTCGTATTTCTGTGTGTTATTATGTTATAATTAAGTCTATGATTTGATATTTGATAGAGCGGTCTGACTGAGCGGTGTTAGGCAGCAGCAGGCTCGTAAGCATTCATTAAAACAGCACTGTCCTGCGTTTGCCAGCAGCTCTTCGCTGTGCTTCAAGCATTGCGCTGTTTATGACTTCAAGCCTATCAACTCCCGAGATGAGGCTGGTGTAACCGATGTGAAATAACAAGGTAGTTAGCGGGCTGCACGCTGATAGCATTTCAAACGTCACTCGCTCTGAGACTTGGAGTAGTTCTTCCCCTTGCTCTGCAATGGCCGCGGATTTTGTGGAGCGATGGGTAACGATGATCGAGGGTGGCTGTTGTCGATGTGTTCCTGGTTCAAGCCCAGGTAGGGGCAAGGAGAAGGACGGAAGCTATACTGTTACACTGGCAATACTAAAGTGGCTATAAGAACATCCAATAGTCAAAGGTATATGAAATACAAATGGTGTAGTGGGAAATAGTCATTTTATTCCTATAATAACCTCAACCTAAAAGTTCTTACCTGAGAATATTGAAGACTCATGTTAAAAGGAACCACCAGCTTTCATATGTTCTCATGTTCTGAGCAAGGAACTTAAACTTTAGCTTTTTTACATGACACATATTGCACTTTTACTTTCTTCTACAACACTTTGTTTTTGCATTATTTAAACCAAATTGAACATGTTTCATTATTTATTTGAGGCTAAATTGTTTTGATTGATGTATTATATTAAGTTAAAATAAAAGTGAGAGTGTATGTGTATCTCTACACAGCTAGCGAGTGTGTATGTGTGTATCTCTACACAGCTAGCGAGTGTGTATGTGTGTATCTCTACACAGCTAGCGAGTGTGTATGTGTGTATCTCTACACAGCTAGCGAGTTTGTATGTGTGTATCTCTACACAGCTAGTGAGTGTGTGTGTATCTCTACACAGCTAGTGAGTGTGTGTGTGTGTGTATCTCTACACAGCTAGTGAGTGTGTGTGTATCTCTACACAGCTAGTGAGTGTGTGTGTGTGTATCTCTACACAGCTAGTGAGTGTATGTGCGCAGTAATAAAACATGCTAGTAGTGGATGTTATGCTTTGGCTCTCTCGACCTTGAGCAAAACTACCAATAAATAAAAAATGGTGTATTTGTTTTACCCTGTCGTCTTAGAAACACACAGAGCATGATGTGGTGTCAAATAGCACGGTTCCATTAAAGCCTATTGTTGGGGTGCTCTTGTGGTGCTTGTTCCAGCAGTGAAACTGACTAAAAGCACCATATTTTATTGATGCTGCTAGTAGCTGGTTCATCATGGTGTTATTCCAGAGTTGAGTTCCTCCAGGCAACCTCTGCTTTGTAACATACTCCTTTTCCATATCCCCTCTAAACTATTAATGCAAGATAAGAGAGAGGACATCCTCTTTGTGAATGAGCCGAGACAAAGAAGTAGCTGGATGCATCCCAAATGGCACCCTGTTCCCTATATAGTGCACTACTATTGACCAGAGCCCTATGGAACCTGGTCAAAAACAGTGCACTATAAAGGAAATAGGGTGCCATTTGGGATGCACATGCTATCTTGGAAATGAGCATGCTATCTTGGAAATGAGCTATTTATCATCCTTCCTGTCAAAGGCTGCTTGTGTCTGCTCCGTGCTTCCTGTCCTACTAGCAGGCCTAGGAGCCTACTATCTGCTGATATGAAAAATGGCCCAGGACAGGAAATGCCCCGTAGTAGATGAAAGAGAGAGATGCAGGAGAGAGAGATGAAGAAAAAGCAGTAAATACTCTCCCCGTGCGCTGCCATCTATGTACCCGCCTTACATCCATTTAGCAACTCAAGGACATCTTTGAAGTCCATGTAATAAATATCGTAAATATTCTAATGAGTTCTGTTAACCTACATATCAAAGTTGTTAAACGGCCAGTCTCCCAAGTGAGGAAAGAGTGCAAGTCCCCTGACTTACGACCAGAAATGTCAGCGGAGAGCCCGTGCATTTATAGACTTTCAGAAGGGTGACAGTGATACTATCAACATAGCAAATATGAATTCCTGTGATGGATTACTCCATTGATCAGGTGCTGGCTGTTGACACGCGGTTTAAAGCAGTCCAGCTTGGTTTCATGTTGCTGTCAACGTAACATTTGGCTGTCTCTTCCTTTTTCAACCACCAACCACAGGTGAACAGAAGCACAATCCCGTGACCTTTGCACGTCTTCCTTCTTCAACACAACTAGAACAACAGCCGTGGAATGGTCGAGCAGCTTTTCCTGAACAACGGGTCAGGTGAGGCTTTTGACTGACCCATATCTGTCATCACAGCTTGAAAAACTTTGAGTTGATTCTATCAAATGACACCTTGAGAAAATGAATGCTTGATTCACAACAGGTGTGACAACATAAGCGGAATGGTGACCGGAGAGGATATGTGGACCAGGTGCAGTGAGGTCAAAAGGTCAACCCTTGGACCACGTCCCAAATGGCACCCTATTCCCTATATAGTGCACTACCTTTGATGAGGGCCCATGGAGAGGAAGCGCTCACACACATAGAGAGACCCAGGACAGGCAGGCTTTAGGAAGAGCACCAAAATAAATAACGTCTTGAGTCAAGTCTGGCTGAATGGACGGGCTGCAAGAAAGCTAGATAGCTAGATTGTGAACGACGCACAAACACATCAGAGGAGAAAGGCGGTGTTCCTCTCTCAAAAGGACACCTGCAAACACTTAAAAGATTGTTCTCCACCCTCCTCTCAGTGAACCAGAGCTGAGAGACTACGCTCTCACCAAACTCACAATCCCCTGCCTCCCCTTGACTGACTGAGCCTCCCAAGGTTGACTGACTAACTCCAGAGGGTGTGGGACACTGACGTAAGAGCCTACTGGCAGTCCATTCCTGGAGGTAGAGGACTTCTGGAAAGTTCTTTCTCCTTCTCGTTTGATGTTTCAGTTTAATAGTTCTTGGAACCGATGATGGACATTGTTAAATGAGAGCCCTCGATGATAAACTGAACAATAAAACAAATGAACCTCATGGATTCATGTTGGAACCGTTGGAATGTTTTTTTTTGGGGTCTGAATATCTGAACTCAATAAATACATAGAGGAAGGAATGACAAAGAGTTTGTCCACACACTTATGTATTTACATTTGTCCTCAAAGACATGGGTGTGAACCACACCAGTGAGAATGGGAAGGTTTCCACTATCTCAACATTTACAAAAACTGGATAAAAATGCATAGCCTAGTGAAAATAAATGTGTAACTCCATTCATTCTGTGTCCAAGTCTGTTCTGAAAAGCTGGCATTTCTTAAATGTGGAGATCGATAGCCACAACCCAACAAAGGGTATAAGAAGTGCAAACAGTGGATATTTTCAGAGAGGAGGCTATCTTTCTTGTTTTCTCTGCCTGATATTTCAGCGTTGAGAAAAAAAAAAAAGAGGCTACAACTGACAACAGCTGGCTCTGCGGTGCGGCTGGAGGGAAAGTCAAAGCCATGGAAACCAGTGAACCCCTGACCTGGCTTACAGGCATGGCTGTCTTACGTAGAAAACACTCCTCTCCCTCTCATATCCACCGACAACACACACAACTTTACTCTCCACCGACAACAGCCTGGAGCCCAGCAGGAACAGTTACTGCTAGGCGACCACTGCTCTTCATAGGGGCATATATTTATCTGTATGGATGGAAATGGATCACAACAAGCAGAGAGACAACTGGAGGAGAGTCCAGCCCGAAAGTCGGTCAGTAAAGGACTCCTAGACAGAGTAGAGGGAGTACTGTGTATACGAACTCATCATTCTGATGGTAATACCACCCCCACCCCAACTATCTCCCCAATTTAAAACTCTTCCGGAGTGGAAAACCCACCAATCTTTTTCACCTACAAAAGCCTCGAAAAGCTAAATGTGGCACAACGTAACAATGCAGTGGTGTTACATTTACATTTGAGTCACTTAGCAGACGCTCTTAATCAGAGCGATTTACAGGAGCAATTAGGGTTAAGAGCCTTGCTCGAGGGCACCCGGGCAGATGTCTCACATAACCGGCTCAGGGAATCGAGCGCGACGCTCTGAACCGCTAGTCTACGTGCCGCCCCTAGGCCAGCTCTTGACACCAACAGACTGGGAACTCTGCGAATCCACCCGCAGTGCTGGGAATAGGATTTAAAGGTGTATACAGAAGAGAAAGACTAACCCAGTATCCACACTGGATGTGCTGTGGCAGACTTGTCTTCATTTATTCATTCAACCTTTATTTATCGAGGCCCGTCTTACAGAGATCAGCTACAGTCTTGCTTCATTATCCCTCATTATCCCTCCACACCTACATATCGAAACCACTGTATATTCACCATGGCAACACATCCTTCATTCGAAAATACACCTAACCTGACATCAAGAGAAGAGAAGCTTCATGCCAAATTAACGTGGCTCCTGGTGTGCTTCTGGAATATTCATTCATTACCTCATCTATCGGGATGTTAAAAGACTGTACGTCCCAAATGGCACCCTATTCCCTATATAGCACACTACTTTTGAGCAACGCCCTTTGGCAGACACCTTAGGGTCAGTTAATCTGTCCTAAAGACAAAGTGGAGCTCATTCTCTTTTGGCCCCACTAGGTATCCATCATAGAGGTTTAGCTCAGAGGGGGTCAGGGGGGTTAGGAGTGGAGTTAGGGGGTAGGCTAGGTCACCCCTGGTGTCAAAAGGAGAACCCCATCAAACTTCCTTTCCCCTCAAGACAGATTAAGTCAATCAGAAGACTTCAATGGCTCTTTTAACCAATCCTTTTCTCTCCGCTTGTTTACACCACTGAACAGGGAAACTGTATGCGCTGTTGATTGAGTCATAGTGTTGTAAAGAGGGGCAGCCAACCCCCCAGCCAGCCTCGACCCAAGTCCTACCTTCACAACACAGAGAGCACAATGAGAGTAACGCTAATTGAAAGTCAGAGGTTGCGACCTTTGTCAGGGGGCACTGAGCCCCTCTCTCCCGAGCCGCCACACTGCGTGGGGTGCGGAGCCTGGTTTGCAGAGGGGGTCTCGTGGAAAGTCCCTGCGGCCACACAGAGCTCCTCTCCTGCAGTCAGTAAGCTGAAAGGAGAGGCAGCTGTGTGGGTAGAAAAGCCTAGCAGCGGGGGGAAAGGACAGGGGGATTTGCATTTGCCCCAAGAAGAAGGCTTTCATCCCCCCAGCTCTTTTCCTATGGAGGGTGGGTGGGGCGGGGCGGGGAATGGGGTGCAGACCAGGGTACAGGAGAGTGACAATCAATGGGCTTTTCATCTCAGGTACCTGCCTAGTGGAGGGACATAAAGGAAGGGTATCTGGCCCTAAACAGAGACTACATAGTGGCAGAATACCTGACCACTATGACTGACCCAAAATGTACAGACTCCGTGAGCATAGCCTTGCCATAGAGAGAGGCCGCCGCAGGCAGACCTGGCTCTCAAGAGAAGACAGGCTATGTGCACACTGCCCACAAAATGAGGTGGAAAATGGGCTGCACTTCCTAAACTCCTGCCAAATGTACAGTTGAAGTCGTAAGTTTACATACACCTTAGCCAAATACAATTAAACTCAGTTTTTCACAACTCCTGACATTTAATCCTACTAAAAATGCCCTGTCTTAGGTCAGTTAGGATCACCACTTTATTTTAAGAATGTGAAATGTCAGAATAATAGTGGAGGGAATGATGTATTTCAGCTTTTATTTCTTTCATCACATTTCCAGTGGGTCAGAAGTTTACATACACTCAATTAGTATTTGGTAGCATTGCCTTTAAATTATTTAACTTGGGTAAAACATTTTGGGTAGCCTTCCACAAGCTTCCCACAATAAGTTGGGTGAATTTTGGCCCATTCCTCCTGACAGAGCTGGTGTAAACTGAGTCAGGTTTGTAGGCCTCCTTGCTCGCACATGCTTTTTCAGTTCTGACCACAACTTTTCTATAGGATTGAGGTCAGGGCTTTGTGATGGCCACTCCAATACATTGACTTTGATGTCCTTAAGCCATTTTGCCACAACTTTGGAAGTATGCTTGGGGTGATTGTCCATTTGGAAGACTCATTTGCGACAAAGCTTTAACTTCCTTACTGATGTCTTGAGATGTTGCTTCAATATATCCACATAATTTTCCTGATTTCATGCCATCTATTTTGTGAAGTCCCTCCTGCAGCAAAGCACCCACAAAACATGATGCTGCCACCTCCGTGCTTCACGGTTGGGATGGTGTTCATCGACTTGCAAGCCTCCCCCTTTTCCTCCAAACATAACGATGGTCATTATGGCCAAACAGTTCTATTTTTGTTTCATCAGACCAGAGGACATTTCTCCAAAAAGTACAATCTTTGTCCCCATGTGCAGTTTCAAACCGTAGTCTGGCTTTTTTATGGCGGTTTTGGAGCAGTGGCTTCTTCGTTGCTGAGAGGCCTTTCAGGTTATGTCGATATAGGACTTGTTTTACTGTGGATATAGATACTTTTGTACCTGTTTCCTCCAGCATCTTCACAAGGTCATTTGCTGTTGTTCTGGGATTGATTTGTGCTTTTCGCACCAAAATACGCTCATCTCTAGGAGACAGAATGCGTCTCCTTCCTGAGTGGTATGACGGCTGCATGGTCCCATGGTGTTTATACTTGCGTACTATTGTTTGTACAGATGACTGTGGTACCTTCAGGCGTTTGGAAATTGCCCCCAAGGATGAACCAGACTTGTGGAGGTCTACAATTGTTTTCTGAGGTCTTGGCTGATTTCTTTTAATTTTCCCATGATGTCAAGCAAAGAGGCACTGAGTTTGAAGGTAGGCCTTAAAATACATCCACAGGTACACCTCCAATTGACTCAAATGATGCCAATTAGCCTATCAGAAGCTTCTAAAGCCGTGACATAATTTTCTGGAATTTTCCAAGCTGTTTAAAGACACAGTCAACTTAGCGTATGTGAACTTCTGATCCACTGGAATTGTGATACAGTGAATTATAAGTGAAATAATCTGTCTGTAAACAATTGTTGGAAAAATTACTTGGGTCATGCACAAAGTAGATGTCCTAACTGACTTGCCAAAACGGTTTGTTAACAAGACATTTGTGGAGTAGTTGAACAATTGGTTTTAATGACTCCAACCTAAGTGTATGTAAACTTCTGACTTCAACTGTATGACCACATTAGAGACACAATCTCTGTTAAAGCCTCTTCAACATCAGGAGGCCAAAGAAATTTGGCTTGACAACTAAAACCCTCACAAACTTTTATAGGTGCACAATTGAGAGCATCCTGTCGGGCTGTATTACCGCCTGGTACGGCAACTACACCGCCCGCAACCGCAGGGCTCTCCAGAGGGTGGTGCGGTCTGCCCAACGCATCATCGGGGGCAAACTACCTGCCCTCCAGGACACCTACAGCACCCGATGTCACAGGAAGGCCAAAAAGATCATCAAGGACATCAACTACCGAAGCACTGCCTGTTCACCCCGCTATCATCCAGAAGGCGAGGTCAGTACAGGCGCATCAAAGCTGGGACCAAGAGACTGAAAACCAGCTTCTATCTCAAGGTCATCAGACTGTTAAATAGCCATCACTAGCACATTAGAGGCTGCTGCCAAATATACATAGACTTGAAATATTGATATATTCCTTAATTCCATTCTTTTACTTTTAGGTTGTCTATTGTTGTGAATTGTTAGATATTACCGCACAGTTGGCGCTACGAACCCAAGCATTTCGTTACACCCGCAATAACGTCTGCTAAACATGTGTATGTGACCAATACAATTTGATTTGATTTATTCCCCACAGATCACAGACCCAAAAGAATTTGAAAACAAATCAAACATTGATAAACTCCCATATATGTTAGGTGAAATACCGCAGTGTGCAATCACAGCAGCAAGACTTGCGGCCCGCTGCCATGAGAAAAGGGCAACCAGTGTAGCACAAACAACATTGTAAATAGCACCTATATTTATCTGGTTTATTTATCTTCCCCTATTATTCTATCTTTTGAAAATCTTTTTGAGTGCAATATTTACTGTCAAATTCAAATCATTTTTGATGTTGTTTTGTGTCTAACTTTTGTTTGTTGTTAATTTCACTTGCTTTGGCAATGTTTCCCATGCCAATAAAGTCCCTTTGAATTGAACTGAGAAAGAGAGGGAGAGAGTGAGTCTCCTGTGTAGTGGGCAATTGAGGAGGGAGGGAGGGAGGGAGGGAGGGAGGGAGGGGAAGGGTTAGCTACAGGGAGAACAGACATGGATAATCCTTCTTCATTTAGAGCCCCTGTAGGCTGTTCCAAACCAACGCTACTGTACATCCATCTTTCTCTGACACACACACTCCTTAGAACGCAGCTACATACCAACAAACCAGCCATACGAATCAATCAAAACGAGACATACAAATGTGGTGACCTGTGCTATTTTGAGAAAGACATTTAAGAAAAACCCACAAGAATAAAAAAACGGATTTACAGACTCGTCGTGACAAACGGGTTGCTATGGCAACCTGTTTTACACACTAGTAGGTCTGCTACACTTGAGGCACAGCAACAACAAAAATGTTGGGCTAATATTAAGAAGCCATGGTTTTTATAAAGATGTATGATACACAATGTTACAAGACATGAAAGACAAGTCGTCAGTCACAATTCCCCACAGCCTAAGAGGAGGTCAGGCATTGCTATAAGGTCCAACACCAGGTCTCAAGACAAGCCCCTCAAACCCCCCTCCTAGTCCCACCGAAGACCCCTGCAATAGTGCCAATTATTTTGAGACTTTTTTAAGTGGGTTGGCCTGTCTGAAGGTTCTTCAGAAGGTTCTTCAGTCTGAAGGTTCTTCAGAAGGCACAACTTGAGAAAGAAAACGGGCACACTTCACAGAATATGGGAAAACCCAGTTAAAGGTAGAATAATATTGAGACCATTGTTACAGCTACATGGAAATGAGTTTGAAGTCATTATATTTTAAACAATTGGTAATAGGAATGATCCATCTTTGAGAATTTGACTAATTGAATCAACGAGTGGTATTAATTATTACGATTATTATTTTATTTTTTTGGGGGGGGGAGATGCATCAGTTGATTTAAATTTGTTTTTGTACAAACATGTTCTTGAAACATTTGAAGAAATGAATGTTTATTTTTACTATTTACACCAGGCAGCTACATTCTGTTAACAAAATAATAATGTGTTACCGAGTCTATTTACAAAACAGTTGTAGTGAGAAGTAGAGATCTCACCCACACAAAGATCTTATCAGCAGATCACACAGTATCTCCAGCTTCTTAAACCGGACAATATTCCTATTAAACCAAACAGAAATCTTACTCGCTTTGAGAAACAACTGCTTTGTAGTAAATTCTGTGGCAAATTTCTAAATTCACTATATCTTAAACCCTAAAGGAAAAAAGTCCTGTTAACGTTCGATTGTTACAACCAAACACCTAGTTTGATTTACTGACCGCATTGTAAATTGTTCATGTTGTTATGTGCAGAGAGGTACATGCCCAAACATATAACAACATGAATACACACACAAATATTATGTACAGTCATCTTTATGAATACGTTCACAAAGAACAGATGAGTCCTTCACAGCTTGGTGATTTCCCAGTATTTGGATTTGGCACTACACTAGACTAGGGGCCCTCTGAGACACCAACCTGCCATCCTCTCCCTTCATCAGAGGGGGCCAGATGTGACAGGGTTTAGTAATGAAACCGGATCCAGGTTGCATTCCAAATGGCACCCTATTCCCTTTATAGTGCACTATGTTTCAACTATAAAGGGAATAGGGTGCCGTTTTAGACACATTATGGGTTTAGTAGTGAAACTGAAAGCTGATCCAGAGTCAATATGACAGCCTGCTTTGGCCCTGATAGATGGAGGGTGACCTGGGAGGGACAGTGTTCTCCAGGTAGGTACTACAACGTACTACAGTACCCAGGCTGTTAGGGCTCCATACGTCTGTGTGTCTGTCCATCTGGGCTCAGATCACAGCATATGGTGGCATTCCAAACCGACTACATTGTAGTGGCACAGCGAGCAGAAACCAATGGTTGTGTGCCACGTCGTCGACTGAGCAATTGGGCATCAGATGGCTGAATCATGTGATGGTTGGTTAGCTGATATGTTAAACATCTAGCCATGCGTTGTGAAATGTGGCAGGTGTCTGACCCCGCAATGTAGTCAGCCTGGAACACGGGCCATATCTGGAGAAGAGGGTCATCCAGGGCCTGTGGGCAGGGCGCCCAGTCCCCCCAACAACCATCTGGGATCAGAACAGGGGAGTAGGACATCTGTTTACTCTGTACACATCCACTTTAATGATCTTGGATGGGAAATGAACGAACGCAGCAGTTTGGATCTCTCGGTGTGTCTCAAACGGCTCCCTATTCTCTATATAGTGCATAGGGCTCTGGTCAAAAACAGGACATTTATAAAGGGAATAGGGCACCCTCTGTCTAATTCATCATTTGAACGTTTTACTTATTTAGGACTGGTGCTGTAAAGGCGGTATAACTAATACCAGGATCCTTTGAGGGATTGCCCAGTTAGTGACAGATTCATAAACTGAATTGCAGTGAATTTCCATTCATTGGTTTTGCAGCCAAGCTAGTTTAGAGACGAAGCAATGGAACAGCAACACGGCGTTTTAATAAGGAGTGTGTGTGGTGTGGGGTAACACAGTCAGTCTTTTGCGGCTCATTATTGGTCTATAATCCAATCCACACTGATGGTCACCTAACCTCTGAGCTTTGAATTGTGTTCCAACATGGCTTCAGTCAGGAAATGGGGCTGGACTGGGCAGTGTGTGTGTGCGGGACTCTGTCCAGGTGAGTGAGTTGGCCCAGTGATTGGTGATTGGGCAGTGGCTCAGCTCAGAGTATGGCTCTGTTAGGTTTATTAGGCAGTGCAAGCTGTAGCTTTACTACGGGACAGGACAGGACAGACAAAGGTGATAGATTCAAGATGCTGCCTGAGTTATGGTGGTGGTAGTGGGGGGGGGGGGGGGGGGGGCTTTGATATGAGATAGGGAGAAAGGGAGGGAGCTGCCTGGAGGGAGAAGAAGAGAGAGGGGGATTGGCTTGGAGCTAAAGCAGAGCTTAATGTAAACCAGATGAGGAGAGGAGTCTCTAAAACAAAAGACAACCCAGAGTTCAGCCAGCACCCCCCACTGCACCATCACCTACTAATCTTCACATTACACAGGCTGACTTCCAGCAAAGTAAGGCTAAGGAGCGTTGATTACTTTCGGGATAAACCAGGGTATGTATCTTATTTCGAGGGAAAATAATGTTTTCTAACTAATCCAGTTAGCTAAGAGGCCCTCTGCAGCTTCGCTAACAACAGTCATACTGCTACTGGTGTAGCTAACTTCCTAACTATTTAAACAGTCTGCACACCAAACGGCACCCTATTCCCTTTATAGCGCACCCTACCCTGGTCAAAAGTAGTACACTATATACAGAACAGGGTGCCATTTGGGACGCAACCCTAGACTCCCATGAGAGAGACATGCCATATTGCCTCATGGTAATTTTGATGACCCATCACATCTGCCTCTGCCTGGACTCTCTTTCGGCCAACATCAAACAGAGAGAGGGGGCAACCCTGTCAGACATGGCTGAACTGAAAGAAGAGCTCTTCTTAAACCTGGCTGCTCCTCCACCTGCCTGTGAAAGCAGAGCCCCTGTCCTTCTGGCGCGTGGCTTAGCACCCACGGGCCTAGAGGGGCCTGCAGGGGCCCGGCCCGTCTGGGGGCCCCGCTGATCAAAGCCCCACGGCCAGGGGAGTCGGGGAAGCATCCCATCTCCGGCGCCCAGATGAAGGGCCGGGGGTGAAGAGGTGAGGCCTGTCAGTGGCGTGATACGGCCGGGAGCGACTCAACAACAGGGACTTGGGTTTCACTGACGTCTCCATCTGTGCGAGGAACATTATCTATAACCCCTCCCTCTCTTCACCCCCCCCATAGCATGCTGGAGGATGAGAACGCCGCAGAGATACGGTTCAGGCATCACAGCAGAGGCATGGCCAATCTTCAAAAACCTAATGGAAATACCACATTTCCTAGGTCACCCACCAGCAATATAGTTGGTCATTTCACAACGTCAAAAGTTTTTTAATGATTTCTGCATGATTTAAGAAGCGCTTTTAAGTTGATGGGGATTCGGTTCAAATAAAGCGTAAAATTCAGAGCTGTGTTCTTGTGCGACCGTCGGTTAAGAACTATGAAAACAGAAGTGTGTGCAGCTGCTCTGTATGAAATGATCTACCAGACAATACCAGGGAGGATCACAGCAATTAACAGTGAATCTGACACACGGTTCCTCAGTACTTTGGCCCTTGTTCAGGCTCTGCTTTAGCAATAAACAGGACTTACAAAGCCTACTGGCAGGGTTGAGGAGAAGCAATCTGTTGCATTGTCAATCTGCAACCTATACCCAACTTAGTGCACTATTTTTAACCCGGACCAGTCACCGAGGACCCTGGTTGGTCGGTAAAGAAATGTAAACGCGTGGTGGAATCTTTGGCAGACACAATAAAATGATATGCCTGGGCTGGTCAAGCCATTAGGAATGCCTAACGCTCCCTCGGCTTGAGCCAACAACATTCTGTCTGCGTCCAAAATGCCATTTTCTAAATAGCACACTACTTTTGAAAGGAGACCAATGGGCCATGGTCAAAAGTAGTGCACTATAAAGGGAATAGGATGCTATTTGGGACACAACATATTCTCTCTCTGATTTTCTCACACATGCCCTGCTACCTGCAGCTGTTGCCTGTTACACATACCAGTGCAGTTGTGGAGGGTGGAGGATGAAACCAGGCCTGAATACATAGGATGTTTCCCAAATGGCAGCCTACTCCCTATACAGTACACTCCTTCTGACCAAGGCCCATTGGTCTCTGGTCAAAAGTAGTGCACTATATGGGGAATAGGATGTCATTTGGGACGCACCCATGGTGTTCTCCCCCTCATGAAAGGACAGGCAGCTACCAGAGCAGACAAGATAAATGGACTAAATATATCGAACTCCCAACAGACAGAAAGCACAGCGCTCTGTTGATTAGCTGAGCCACGCAATGGTTGTCTACTAGGCTAGACCATTGTTCAGGCTTGCTGGAGATTTCTCTGGGCCTTTAGATCTTTTTCAATACGGGTGTGACTTTTAGCTGATGCAGAATATTGTAGGTCACAAGCACGCATCATGTGGTGCTGAAATAAAATTGGAGGATAGGTGGAACTCATTATATTTCATCTCCTCCTAGAATTTGGGAATCTATTATTGCATTTGAAAGGGGAAGATAGCTAAGGGACGGTTTCCCAGACACAGATTAGGCCTAGTACTTAAAAAAGGTCTTTCAATGGAGAATGTCCATTGAGAATGCTTTTCAGTCCTGGATTAGGCTTAATCTGGAACTGGGAAATCGGCTCTAATAGGACTTCCACAGCCTACTGGCAGGGGTGAGGAGATATCTGCTGCATAGTGAGTCTGCATCCCAAATGGCAACCTTTACAGCTACAGAAGCCCTACAGTAAAAGGGTTTTGGGCAGTGTGTTTTTTTTACCAGTCAATGACTCTGACATTGTAAATGGAGCAACAATAACCGAGGAAGTCTACTGACACTTGTGGGTGAAACCACAATTGGAAAAGTCTAAATGAGGTCATCGGGACGTCTCAAATCTGAC
Source organism: Oncorhynchus mykiss (assembly GCF_057628025.1). Lineage (NCBI taxonomy): Eukaryota > Metazoa > Chordata > Actinopteri > Salmoniformes > Salmonidae > Oncorhynchus > Oncorhynchus mykiss. The sequence goes on from NC_143040.1 coordinate 41,338,524, forward strand.
GTCTCAAAATCACCCCTTTGAAGTTGAAATTTAAAATGGTTAAGGTACGTAAGGTTAGGGTTTAGGGTAGGGACGTCCCAAGGATACCAGATAGCACTAACCAACCACAATCCCTCACTGACATCATTCACATTACACACAAACTGTATACAACAAGACTCAACACATCAAGTTCAACAGTGGAGTCTCTGAATGTGTGTTCCCTTTGTGACAGCGTTTGCCTGCAGTGTGACCTGGGAGGGAACTGGTGCTGCAGTCAGTGTCTCCAGGTCAGATAATGGGAGAAGGAGAACACAGTCAACCATGAAGATAAACATACTACTTGAGCGCTGATGTCGCACTCAATAACCTCGGGGGAACGACTCATCGCAGCGCCACAGAGAAAGAGAGTGTGTGTATATATAACACACACACACACACACTACTGGAGGGCATTCTCGTTCTCCCGGTCTGTCAAAACATCAGTTTAACAGGAGAACAATCAGTGAAGGAGGCAGTTGTGGTTGGTGAGCGAAGCAGCAGAATGACAAATAGAGTTTGGCTTTTCACTGTTGTTTTGGGCTAGCAGCTAGCTAGCTGGTCATCATCTGCCTGTAGGACATGTCATGAGTAGAGCAGCATTGGCTTTCTTTAAGTCTTTCTCGCTGTCTCTCAAACTCGCTCTCTCCAACTCATCTTGTCTCTGTCCAACTCCAGCCTCTGTTCCCCGGGTGCCGATGACGTGGATGTCAATTAAGGCAGCTCCCCGCACCTCTCTGATTCAGAGGGGTTGGGTTAAATGCGGAAGACACATTTCATTGAATGCATTCAGTTGTACAACTGACTAGGTATCCCCCTTTCTGTTCCCTCTTTCTCCCACTCTCTTTTGTTCTCTCTCTCTCTCTCTCTCTCTCTTTTGTTCGCTCTCTCTCTCTCTCTCTCTCTTTTGTTCGCTCTCTCTCTCTCTTTTGTTCGCTCTCTCTCTCTCTTTTGTTCGCTCTCTCTCTCTATTTTGTTCGCTCTCTCTCTCTATTTTGTTCGCTCTCTCTCTCTATTTTGTTCGCTCTCTCTCTCTATTTTGTTCGCTCTCTCTCTCTCTTTTGTTCTCTCTCTCTCTCTCTTTTGTTCTCTCTCTCTCTCTCTCTTTTGTTCTCTCTCTCTCTCTCTTTTGTTCGCTCTCTCTCTCTCTCTTTTGATCGCTCTCTCTCTTTTGTTCGCTCTCTCTCTCTTTTGTTCGCTCTCTCTCTCTTTTGTTCGCGCTCTCTCTCTCTCTCTCTCTCTTGTTCGCTCTCTCTCTCCTTTTCGCTCTCTCTCTCTCTCTCTCTATTGTTCTCTCTCTCTTTTGTTCTCTCTCTCTCTTTTGTTCTCTCTCTCTCTTTTGTTCTCTCTCTCTATTTTGTTCGCTCTCTCTCTCTTTTGTTCGCTCTCTCTCTCTCTTTTGTTCTCTCTCTCTCTCTCTCTCTCTCTCTTTTGTTCTCTCTCTCTCTCTCTTTTGTTCGCTCTCTCTCTCTCTCTTTTGATCGCTCTCTCTCTCTTTTGTTCGCTCTCTCTCTCTTTTGTTCGCTCTCTCTCTCTTTTGTTCGCGCTCTCTCTCTCTCTCTCTCTCTTGTTCGCTCTCTCTCTCTCTCTCTTGTTCTCTCTCTCTTTTGTTCTCTCTCTCTCTTTTGTTCTCTCTCTCTCTCTTTTGTTCTCTCTCTCTCTCTCTTGTTCGCTCTCTCTCTCTCTTGTTCGCTCTCTCTCTCTCTTTTGTTCGCTCTCTCTCTCTCTTTTGTTCGCTCTCTCTCTCTTTTGTTCGCTCTCTCTCTCTCTTTTGTTCGCTCTCTCTCTCTCTTTTGTTCGCTCTCTCTCTCTCTTTTGTTCGCTCTCTCTCTCTCTCTTTTGTTCGCTCTCTCTCTCTTTTTTGTTCGCTCTCTCTCTTTTGTTCGCTCTCTCTCTTTTGTTCGCTCTCTCTCTCTCTTTTGTTCGCTCTCTCTCTCTCTTTTGTTCGCTCTCTCTCTCTCTTTTGTTCGCTCTCTCTCTTTTGTTCGCTCTCTCTCTCTCTTTTGTTCGCTCTCTCTCTCTCTTTTGTTCGCTCTCTCTCTCTCTTTTGTTCGCTCTCTCTCTTTTGTTCGCTCTCTCTCTTTTGTTCGCTCTCTCTCTTTTGTTCGCTCTCTCTCTTTTGTTCGCTCTCTCTCTTTTGTTCGCTCTCTCTCTTTTGTTCGCTCTCTCTCTTTTGTTCGCTCTCTCTTTTGTTCGCTCTCTCTCTTTTGTTCGCTCTCTCTCTCTTTTGTTCGCTCTCTCTCTCTTTTGTTCGCTCTCTCTCTCTTTTGTTCGCTCTCTCTCTCTTTTGTTCGCTCTCTCTCTCTTTTGTTCGCTCTCTCTCTCTTTTGTTCGCTCTCTCTCTGTTTTGTTCGCTCTCTCTCTGTTTTGTTCGCTCTCTCTCTCTTTTGTTCGCTCTCTCTCTCTTTTGTTCGCTCTCTCTCTCTCTTTTGTTAGCTCTCTCTCTCTTTTGTTAGCTCTCTCTTTTGTTCGCTCTCTCTCTCTTTTGTTCTCGCTGTCTCTCTTTTGTTCGCGCTCTCTCTTTTGTTCGCGCTCTCTCTCTTTTGTTCGCGCTCTCTCTCTTTTGTTCGCGCTCTCTCTCTTTTGTTCGCGCTCTCTCTTTTGTTCGCGCTCTCTCTTTTGTTCGCGCTCTCTCTCTTTTGTTCGCGCTCTCTCTTTTGTTCGCGCTCTCTCTTTTGTTCGCGCTCTCTCTCTTTTGTTCGCGCTCTCTCTCTTTTGTTCGCGCTCTCTCTCTTTTGTTCGCGCTCTCTCTCTTTTGTTCGCGCTCTCTCTCTTTTGTTCGCGCTCTCTCTCTTTTGTTCGCGCTCTCTCTTTTGTTCGCGCTCTCTCTTTTGTTCGCGCTCTCTCTCTTTTGTTCGCGCTCTCTCTCTCTTTTGTTCGCGCTCTCTCTCTCTTTTGTTCGCGCTCTCTCTCTTTTGTTCGCTCTCTCTCTTTTGTTCGCGCTCTCTCTCTCTTTTGTTCGCGCTCTCTCTCTCTTTTGTTCGCGCTCTCTCTCGCTTTTGTTCGCGCTCTCTCTCTCTTTTGTTTGCGCTCTCTCTCTCTTTTGTTCGCGCTCTCTCTCTCTTTTGTTCGCGCTCTCTCTCTCTTTTGTTCGCTCTCTCTCTCTCTTTTGTTCGCGCTCTCTCTCTCTCTTTTGTTCACTCTCTCTCTCTCTTTTGTTTGCTCTCTCTCTCTCTGGAGTTTGACTCATGTGGACCAAGTTAAGGACTTCTGCATTTGTTACAGAGACTTTCAGAGCTGACATGATTTGTTAATTAAGTTCTCGTGAGCGCTGTGGTCTGCAGTGGTGATTCATGTAACCATGAGCCTGGCTGCTAGATAGAAGAACAACCAGGAACAACCTTCTCCATTGTGCAGATGCTTGGATGCATCCCAAATGGCATCCTATTCCCTACTTTTGATATAGCACTTCAAGGGCAACACTAAAATGCAGGGGTTTACACAGAAGGAGCTCCATGTTTTCCATACCCAGTAGCAGAGGAGGCTGCTGAGGGGAGGACGGCTCATAATAATGGCTGGAACGAAGTGAATAGAATGGCATGAAACACATGGAAACCATGTGTTTGGTGTATTTGATACCGTTCCACTCTTTCTGCTCCAGCCATTCCCACGAGCCCGTCCTCCCCAATTAAGGTGCCACCAATCTCCTGTGCGCAGTAGTGCCCGGACTGTTGGCAGACTACGTCAGAGAACCTGGCTTGTCTTTTGTTGGTTTAGCAGCGGATTTGATCATTGTTACTCCACTTCCTGCTAACCAATACAACAACACAGTGGAATCCCCCTTAAGACCAGAGTAGCAATGTCCATCGTCTGGCCTCAATTCTAAAGAGGAGCCAGTCCGGCCAGCCAACGCTGCTGATAAACATGTTTGTGCTAACACTGTCAATGACAAAGCGTCAGAGTGTTTGGCTGAAAATGCAGGACTCAACACGAGCGTGGACGATAAATAGTCTCCCATCGTGCTTTAGAATTGTTTCCCACCCAGTCTTGTCAGCTTGTTGTAAGCATGTTGCCCTTTTCCACATAACTCAGCGTCTAGGGAGGTTGACAATGAAATTGGGTTGAAGCTAGGTTAAACACATTTAAGCGCAGCGAGCCTGTTGTGTTTGTTGAAACGACAAAAGGTGCTCTTGGCTATCGGCTGGGGGAGAGAGAGTTGTTTAAAATAAGGAACCTAACTTGTGTATCTTTCACTTCAAAGTAGGAGGGCAGACATCCACTCTGCTACAGGGTAAATAATCATTCCTCCCTGGGAGAACCATGAATAGCCATAAACCTATACACTGTTTGTTTAAGGCGGTGTCGCAAATGGCTCCCTACTATTCCCTATATAGTGAACTACTTTTGACCAGAGCCCAATGGGCCATGGATGAAAGTAGTGCACTATGTAGGGAATCGAGTGCCATTTTGGACACAGCCACTGTGTCTAAATATGTACTGTTTGTTTGCTTTAGCGAAGACTGCTGCCTGGCTGAGTGGAAAAAACCCAGCAGCCAGACTAATCTCTCGGCAAGAAAAAAAAAAACACTAATAACCAAACAGTCAGGGAGATCAGTGGGAAGAGTTAGTTCAATTTACTCAAAGTCATGAGTAAACATTGATGAACTGTAACAAGGCATAGTCAGATAAACAATGGTAAATCACTATAGGAAAAACAGAGTGGCGCCTCCAAGGGACTTAGGCCTAAAATCCTACAAACATCACACTGTGCAATGTCTGCAAATACGTCCTCAAATATTCCCATTTCTATAAATGACTGTGTGTCACAAATGGCACCCTATCCCAACAGTGTTGTCAACTCAGTGGTGCTGCTGTGGTAATTCATCCTACAGCAGCTAGTGTTGTGAACTGGGGGGCTGACGGACTGTTAATTACAGATCCCAGCTCAGAAGCACATCAGCTAAATGAGGATTAACTGGAGAGAGGGAGAGCTCTTTGAAAGTTAAAACTCCTTGAGCGAGTTGGTGTGGTGTGTTTTGATCCTGACGATGAAAACATATCTGAAGCTTGGAAACAGTTTAGGTTCTATATCCGTATGGTGTTCTTCTAGTGAGCCTGTTAGACTTAGACCTCTACACTTCATCTGCTGCCAATGACGCAGGACGGTAAGGGAGGGGAAAGTAGACCCCCGCTCCCCCTGTCGCACCTCCCCAAACACACATACTATACAGTAGGTCCACAGAAAACAGAGTTGGTCTGGCTTCAGGGCAGGACCACATTTATACAGTTTACATCCAAACGCAACATAAGAAAACATTCATCCTGAAAAAATGTATACAATTTAGTGCCAGGGAGCCCAGCAGAACACCCCCTTTCCAAATAAATAGTACAGTCCAGTACTTCCTGGTGCTAATAAAGGTATTGTTTGCAGTACGGATCATTGTGTGTCAAAATGAAGCTAAAACAATATACAATTTCTAGGTCCTTTTTTATTCAAGCTTGCATTCAGTAGTAGCTTTGCCATACATAACAACAACTGTGGATGTATCCTTTAAGACAACTGCAAGCCATGGTTATATAAAGTCTCATTCACTATGATCTTGTTACAATCCAGTGCCTGGAGTGAACACTAAACTGAGGCAGGGAGACAGACAGACAGTGCATCCACTCTGACCATATAATCCTATATAGTTTCTTATTGCTTTCCAACCTGTAAATAGAACCTGCGTCCTAAATGGGACACTACATCCCCCATAAGGCTGTGGCCAAAAGTAGTATTGTATAATAGGGAATAGGGGGCCATTTGGGACCCATGCCGGACAGACAACCTTCACTGTGTCACGTCCAGTCTAAATGATTAGGCTCCAGTACACATTGAATCAGACCATCGGCCCATCTATAGCATGGAGGGAGGCAGGACAGGAGGCGACAGCTAACTGGTCTTGGGGCATACGTAAGAGAATTCAGGCCTCTGTCACTCAGTACTCTAGCTCCAGCGCACACAATCAGGTCCTAGATTGCGTCCCAAGTGGCACCTTATTCCCCATCTAGTGCACGACTTTTGACCAGTCGTGCACTATATAGGGAATAGAGTGCCATTTGGGACATAGCCCCAGTGTAGTGCCTTGACAATACCTTTAAATGCAGTTCCTCATTGAACCTAGTAATGAACGGCTAGTGAAATGTATTTTTTATTTGAATGGCTTTTTTACTTGACCACCCAAATCAAAGCCCCCTGCTGTTGACGGAGTTCAGTTTCCCCAAGTAAAGCCAGAGCACAACATATAGGCTAAGACACAATAACTGAGTGGTAACATAATCATGTTAGCTGCAAAGGCGTCAGTTGAGTTGTCCCTTTCAATTCAGGCTTGTGTTTTCTTCCCTAACAACAAGTAGCTACAACGACTAGACAACTGGGGGGAGAAGAAAGGGGTGAAGGCGCTGAGGCGATAAACAAAAACGAAACGAGAAACATTAACATGCAGGTGGAAGCTTTGCTCTTTCAACCCGTCCCTCATCTCACTGGTCCATCACATTACTGCTGAAACAAAACTCCCTACAGGGACGCAGTGAGAGACAAAGCACACTGACATTCAACACAGCTACAAAAATATCCAAACACAGAATGAATTACTTTAACAGATTCTGCTGGCCATCACGAAATAGCCGACATGGACGGTAGCTAGTTATCATCACAGACTCACAGGCTTAAAGGACAGGCAGGGAAAGTGTTTGATTTGAGGGAAAAGCAGATAAGGAAAACTAATCCAACTGATATACCGGATAAAGTTTGATGCAATTTCAGATACATAATGAACCATTAGATATGAGGGCGTAGGATCAAGCCCAGTCATTCTTACAGCTTCATATGATTTAAGATGATAGTTTGAATCCCAAATGGCACCTATTCTCTACATAGTGCACTGGGGCCCATAGGGCTCTGGTCAAAAGTAGTGCACTATGTAGGGTGCCATTTGGGACACACAGAGTGAAGAAAGCAGGCAGAGACAGCCATTAGCCAGCACAATAAAGGCTCCAGTAATCAGTTTGGACTGGCTTCCACTGGCCAACATGGTGACATGCATGTTCTCTCGCAGTAACAAACACACGGAAGGCAAATGCTTGTACAGCAGCAGTAAGCCCCCAGTGCCTAGTAGAATACCAGGAAGCATTTTTACATTTACAGTTTTGTCACTTAGCAGACATTCTTATCCAGAGTGACTTGCATGCGTCCGATATGGCACCCAATTCTCGACATAGTGCACTACTTTTGACCACACGGGAGACATTTAAAAGGCCCAGTGCAGTTGAAAATGCGATTTTCCTGTGTTTTATTTACTTTTTCCACACTATGAAGTTGGAATAATACTGTGGAATTGTGAAAATTATGATGTTGCTCTTTTAGTGTAAGAGCTGTTTGAAAAGACCGTCTGAAATGTCAGCCTGTTTTGGTGAGGTCGAGTTTTGGCCTGCCTGGTGACATCACCAGACGGTAAATTAGTTAATAGACCAATAAGAAAGAGAGTTCCAAACCTCTCTGCCAATAACAGCTAGTTTTCAGTTTTCCCCTCCCCACTCAGACCACTCCCAGACAGTCCGAGGTAAATTCTTGCTTCAGAAAGTGCTCTTTTTTTTTGCTTCTTTTTGACCGTTTTAATGAAAACAATTACTGTAAGCAACTTAATTGTTACCCAGAAATGATTTGATATCGAGATAAAAACAAAAAACAGCTGCATTGGACCTTTAAGACAAAGCCCATGAGGATCCTCTTCATTCAGCAGTATTAATACCACGTTCTCCATTATCCTTCACTCTTCCTCTCTTTTAGATTGGATTAGTCTACCTAATCTCAACGCAGTGGCACTGCTTCACTCCCAGAGTCTCTCTCCCACTGGTACACAATAACCTTACAGTAGCCCTGCTCCTCTTTAAGGCCAATGGCGTGTCCCAAATGGTACCTTATAAGCCGTGCACTACTTTTGACCAGAGAGACTTATTCCACTATACAGTGCCTTTCGGGAAAGTATTCAGACCCATTGACTTGATCCACATTTTGTTACGTTACAGACTTATTCTAAAATTTATGAAATAAAACAATTTCCTCAGCAATCACACAATACCCCATAATAACAAAGCGAAAAACAGTTTAAAAAAAAAAAGTTTGCAAATGTATTAAAACCAAAAAACAGAATTATCTTATTTACATACAGTGCCTTGCGAAAGTATTCGGCCCCCTTGAACTTTGCGACCTTTTGCCACATTTCAGGCTTCAAACATAAAGATATAAAACTGTATTTTTTTGTGAAAAATCAACAACAAGTGGGACACAATCATGAAGTGGAATGACATTTATTGGATATTTCAAACTTTTTTAACAGATCAAAAACTGAAAAATTGGGCGTGCAAAATTATTCAGCCCCCTTAAGTTAATACTTTGTAGCGCCACCTTTTGCTGCGATTACAGCTGTAAGTCGCTTGGGGTATGTCTCTATCAGTTTTGCACATCGAGAGACTGACATTTTTTCCCATTCCTCCTTGCAAAACAGCTCGATGGATGGAGAGCATTTGTGAACAGCAGTTTTCAGTTCTTTCCACAGATTCTCGATTGGATTCAGGTCTGGACTTTGACTTGGCCATTCTAACACCTGGATATGTTTATTTTTGAACCATTCCATTGTAGATTTTGCTTTATGTTTTGGATCATTGTCTTGTTGGAAGACAAATCCCCATCCCAGTCTCAGGTCTTTTGCAGACTCCATCAGGTTTTCTTCCAGAATGGTCCTGTATTTGGTTCCATCCATCTTCCCATCAATTTTAACCATCTTCCCTGTCCCTGCTGAAGAAAAGCAGGCCCAAACCATGATGCTGCCACCACCATGTTTGACAGTGGGGATGATGTGTTCAGCTGTGTTGCTTTTACGCCAAACATAACGTTTTGCATTGTTGCCAAAAAGTTCAATTTTGGTTTCATCTGACCAGAGCACCTTCTTCCACATGTTTGGTGTGTCTCCCAGGTGGCTTGTGGCAAACTTTAAACAACACTTTTTATGGATATCTTTAAGAAATGGCTTTCTTCTTGCCACTCTTCCATAAAGGCCAGATTTGTGCAATATACGACTGATTGTTGTCCTATGGACAGAGTCTCCCACCTCAGCTGTAGATCTCTGCAGTTCATCCAGAGTGATAATGGGCCTCTTGGCTGCATCTCTGATCAGTCTTCTCCTTGTATGAGCTGAAAGTTTAGAGGGACGGCCAGGTCTTGGTAGATTTGCACTGGTCTGATACTCCTTCCATTTCAATATTATCGCTTGCACAGTGCTCCTTGGGATGTTTAAAGCTTGGGAAATCTTTTTGTATCCAAATCCGGCTTTAAACTTCTTCACAACAGTATCTCGGACCTGCCTGGTGTGTTCCTTGTTCTTCATGATGCTCTCTGCGCTTTTAACGGACCTCTGAGACTATCACAGTGCAGGTGCATTTATACGGAGACTTGATTACACACAGGTGGATTGTATTTATCATCATTAGTCATTTAGGTCAACATTGGATCATTCAGAGATCCTCACTGAACTTCTGGAGAGAGTTTGCTGCACTGAAAGTAAAGGGGCTGAATAATTTTGCACGCCCAATTTTTCAGTTTTTGATTTGTTAAAAAAGTTTGAAATATCCAATAAATGTCGTTCCACTTCATGATTGTGTCCCACTTGTTGTTGATTCTTCACAAAAAAATACAGTTTTATATCTTTATGTTTGAAGCCTGAAATGTGGCAAAAGGTCGCAAAGTTCAATGGGGCCGAATACTTTCGCAAGGCACTGTAAGTATTCAGTATTGCCATGACACTCGAAATTGAGCTCAGGTGCATCCTGTTACAACTGATCATCCTTGAGATGTTTCTACAACTTGATTGGAGTCCATCTGTGGTAAATTAAATTGATTGGACATGATTTGGAAAGGCACACACGTCTATAAGGTCCCACAGTTGACAGTGCATGTCAGAGCAAAAACCAAGCCATGAGGTCAAAGGAATTGTCCGTAGAGCTCCAAGACAGGATTGTGTCGAGGCACAGGTTTGGGGAAGGGTACCAAAACATTTCTGCAGCATTGAAGGTCCCCAAGAACACAGTGGCCTTCATCCTTAAATGGAAGAAGTTTGGAACCACCAAGACGAGTCAAGATCGAGGCAAAGATGAACGGAGCAAAATACAGAGAGATCCTTGATGAAAACCTGCTCCAGAGTGCTCAAGACCTCAGACTGGGGTGAAGCTTCACCTTCCAACAGGACAATGCAGGAGTGGCATCGGGACAAGTCTCTGAACGTCTTTGAGTGGCCCAGCCAGAGCCCGGACTTGAACCCAATCTATCATCTCTGGAGAGACCTGAAAATAGCTGTGCAGCAATGCTCCCCATCCAACCTGCCAGAGCTTGAGAGGATCTACAGAGAAGAATGGGAGAAACTCTCCAAATACTGGTGTGCCAAGCTTGTAGCGTCATACCCCGAGTGGCGCAGTCTAAGGCACTGCATCTGAGTGCTACAGATGTCACTGCAGACACCCTGATTCGAATCCCGGCTGTATCACAACCGGCCGTGATTGGGAGTCCCATAGGGCAGCGCACTATTGGCCCAGTGTCGTCCGGGTTTGGCCGGTGTAGGCCGTCATTGTAAATAAGAATTTGTTCTTAACCGACTTGCCTAGTTAAATAAAGGTTCAACAAAAACAAAATACTCAAAGCTGTAATCGCTGCCAAAGGTGCTTCAACAAAGTACTGAGTAAATGTGACATTAAATGTGACATTTAAGTTGTTAAGTTGTTAAGTTGTTAATTTTTAATGAATTAGTCAACATTTCGACAAACCAGTTTTTGCTTTTTCATTATGGGGTATTGTAGATTGATGAGGGGAAAAACGATTTCATCAATTTTAGAATAAGGCTGTAACCTAACAAAATGTGGAAAAGGTCAAGGGGTCTGAATACTTTTACGAAGGCACTTTATAGGGCATGGTTCCCCACCTGGCTGCCTCTGGGATGAATTTAGCCCACAAGTGGTTTTATTTGCACATAAGACTGTAAAAACACCAGAAAATCAACTCCAACTCCAACTGATGAGAATTTTGGAAATCTGTTCCCAAGTATTCCCACGCATAATAGAGAGACGTGATTGTATTCGGTTTGAAATTATTATGTTTTGGTCTAATATTTTATATCTGTTTGGGATTCTTGGGGTCAAATGGCTACAAATTATGTTCCGGCCCCTCAACCATCAGCCCAAGAAAGAAATCAGCCCGCGGCTGAATCTAGTTGATGATCCCTGATTTATTTATTTCACCTAGCTAGTTGAGAACAAGTTCTCATTTACAACTGCTATCTGGCCAAGATAAAGCAAAACAGTTCGACACATACAACAAATATACAGTCAATAATACAATAGAAAAAGTATATATACAGTGAGTGCAAATGAGGTAAGATAATGGGAAGTAAAGGCAATAAAATAGGCCATAGTGGCGAGGTAATTACGATATAGCAATTAGACACTGGAGTGATAGATGTGCAGAAGATAAATGTGCAAGTAGAGATACTGAGGTGCAAAGGAGCAAAATAAATAAATACAGTATGGGGATGAGGTAGTTGGATGGGTTATTTACATGTACAGGTGCAATGATCTGTGAGTTGCTCTGACAGCTGGTGCTTCAAGTTAGTGAGGAAGACATGAGTCTCCAGCTTCAGTGATTTTTGCAGTTCGTTCTAGTCATTGGCAGCAGAGAACTGGAAGGAAAGGCGGCCGAAGGAGGAATATAGGGAATAGGGTGCCATTTAAGATGCAGCCTATTTATTCAGTCACTCCATGTCTATCCTCCCTTCCTACATGCTGAGTGACTCTCATGCCATCTCCTCACCTCCGTGTTGTGTTGTCACTGAGGTGTGTCCAGCCCCATGTAAAATATTGAATTTTAAAGCACTGACTTGAGCAGTTCCTAAGCCCCCTGTGGTCTAGATGTAGCTAGGGAAGACATGACACAACAGTGATGTCAGGCAAAAATGATTTCACCCTCTCTGGGAGAACAACTGCAGTGACCTGACTTGGAGACAAAGGAAAAGAAAAGGAGAGGGAAGGGGAGGGGTAGGAGAAAAGGAGAGGGGAGGAAGTTGAAGTGCAGACCGCACAGATACACTAGTGCCATCTGGTGGTCAGAGGACACCCGATGGTCGACCCACGTCGTTGTATGTTGGCTTCTCAAACACATTGTTTGTGTCTAAGATGTACCCATTTTTTCCAAAGCTTTCAGATGGATTTGTGGTCTCTCCCAATAATGTGCCACGCCGCCCCCTTTACAATAATCAATTAGAATGTATTTACATTGTAGCATTGGTGAGACCAATTGAATGAATAAACACAGTTCTATCAATAAACCTGGACTGAGCGACCATACCTGGTTTCTCTGATGTCTCTCCATTGGTCTTTTGAAACTGCCTGACCAGGATGGGAGCAGGTCTGGGAGCTGGAGGACAAGACACCTCAGTTGCCTAAACATAGAGGAGAGGTAACACAATAAATACGAGGCTGGTTCAGAACCTGGTTCCTCTCTAGGTTTCTTCCTAGGTTCCAGCCTTTCTCAGGGTTTTTTCCCTAGCCACCGTGCTTTGCTTGCTCTTTGGGGTTTTTAGGCTGGGTTTCTGTGTAAGCACTTTGTGACACCTACAATATGTACACGTAGGAAGGGAAGACATTGTATTGGAAGGAGATCAGACGGCAACAGAAAGCAGAGGAGGAAGCCAACACATTGTTTTGATGTCTCCATTTAGGAAGAATAATCACCAAACACACACATGGGCTACATCCAGATCTGGTATCCCGACTGATGAGCGTGTTTCATGTGTCAACACTCAACAATAGAGTCCACTTTGCTTGTCTGATTCAGAAAATATTGGAACAAAAGGAGGATACTACATCGATAGGTATTCTCCTTTTTGCATGTATATTATATATATTTTGTAAACTCTGTGTCACTGGGAAGAGCTGGTAAGCAAGCATTTCACTGTAAAGTCTACACCTGTTGCATTTGGCGCATGTGGAGGCAGGACACGGGGCTAAAATAAAATAGGTTGTTGTTTGTCACTGTCACTGTCAACACTCAACACCAGACAATACTGTATGGAGGCTGCTGCAGCCAGCCAATGATTCACACAGGAGGACATCTGCACCAGTTTTATAGAAGATAAAGGCTCGTCCCCAATGGCACCCCATCGCACTACATAGGGAATAGTACATCCTCCTGATCCTCCATATGGGACGCAGCCACAGCACATGGCTGTACTCTCTGTCTTGTCCTATGAGCCGAGTTGATATGGAAGAAGATGATCTGTTCTAAGCGATTAGGTTGCAATGCATCTTGGGTGAAAGAAGCACATTGGCTAATGAAAGAGAATCTTCTCGTGCAAGTGTCCTCAAACCGGCTATATCTTTAACAGAAACACAACACGGTCTAACCTCACCTACCTAGCTGCCAAGGATAACACAGTGTGAATGACAGAGAGCCAGGTCTCTGTGTGTGTGTGTGTGTGTGTGTGTGTGTGTGTGTGTGTGTGTGTGTGTGTGTGTGTGTGTGTGTGTGTACAGTAGAAATGTGTAATGCTTGCCTGTGGTGCACAGTGGGAGACGAAGTCCTCCATCGGTGGAGGTGACATTGAGGTGTCAGGTTGATTTGACATCTCTGGCTCCACATCCAGGACTCCGATGTCAACTGGCCACTGAGTGTCCTGGAAGCTCGTTGCATCTGTAACATCTGTAGAAACACACTTTCAGTCTTCCGTATCCAAGCCTAGCTAACATTTCCCCACTCATAGAGATATACAGTATCATGTAGAATTATAACATCAATGACGGGTGTCCATGCAGCGTAGCCTCGAAAGGAGAGGGAGCCCTGTCACTTCGAAACGATCTCACAAGTCCAAACACAAGGCGTTGCAGTCTGAAAGTGTTTCCAGATGACACAGAGCCACACAAACAATGGTTTCTCTAGCCAAAACATGGGGTTTGACATGCTTTTCAGGATAAGCCACAACAGAGGGGTTGTCAAACTGTTTTACAGGCTCTGTGTCAGCTCAGTGATATTGTAATTGAGTCGCCAGTCTGTTGGTGTCAAGAGCTGCCCAAGGGGTTAAGAGCGTTAGGCCAGAAACGGAAAGGTCGCTGGTTTGAATCCCCGGCCCGACAAGATGAAAAATCTGTCTATGTGCCCTTGAGCAAGGCACTTAACCCTAATTGCTCCTGTAAGTCACTCTTGATAAGAGTGTCTGCTAAATTATTTAAAAAGTAGTGTGCATCCCAAATTACACTGTATAGAGTCCTATGGGCCCTGTTCAAAAGTAGTGCCAAACAGCTCCAGTTTGAGTGGAAAAACAAAATGGCTTTGAGTTCTTCCTCTGTCATTAATAGAGTCTCTGTCTTTGCTGCTTGGATTGCAGGGTTCTCCCCCTTCTCTCTGGTCTGGTCTCCAAGCAACATTGGAGCTCTTTTTTTTTTTACCGCGGGTCGAGTTGATTTTGAGTTGGGTAAATATTGATTTTGGCCAACACAGGAAGAGGATAGGAATCTGCTATGAGGTTCTTCTGTCTGAGTGGACGCAGAACTTAGACACCGTGTCTAAAGAGCCATGTGAACACAGAGGAGCATTCACAACATGTGACCGACAACCGTAACAGAATCGCATGTTGCTTTTCGACCACTAAGTAAATATTACAGTATTAATTTCATGCTTTTTCATCCAGCTCTAAACGAGATATTTGTATAAACTGAAACACCAGTATGCAGGGTGTCAAACACTGATAAGTGCTACGTTTTTACGAGAAGAGGCCTAGTTAAGAGTGGACATTATGTTTAACAAACCAGTCTTAACCTTTATTTAACTAGGCAAGTTAAAAAGTCAGTTAAGAACAAATTCTTATTTTCAATGACGGCCTAGGAACAGTGCCTTGTTCAGGGGCAGAACAACAGATTTGTACCTTGTCAGCTCAGGGATTCGGTCCAGGTTGCCGGCCCAACGCTCTAACCACCAGGCTACCTGGCGCCCCTCCTCCTCCTATATCATGTGAATCATCATCTTTTTAAGAACCCTTATCCCACTTCCTTTTGTCTTTATTTGTCTAGTTCTGGGTTCTAGTGGTATTTTAAAGAGTATTTGTGTCCTAGAATAGTGCTGTATAAATTCAATGAACTACATACTCTTTCTAGAAGGCAGACAACGTAAAGACACACACAGCCCCCCCCTACGGGGCAGCAGCAGTGGCTTTCCACTGGCCTGGCCTCTCTGTGCTCCCAGCAGCCCCTGATGGAGATTCCAGGCTGTCTGATTTCCCCTATGACTCAGGATAACTCTCTCAGCACTGTGGCTCTGCTCTGTTGTGTCAACACGTCTATTCCCCCTCTCCTCGCTTTCTCCTCCCCTGTTCCCTTCCCCTCCTCCTGTGAACACCATATCAACCCTTAACACTGCCTTGTAATCTCTAGTACCCCTCTCCTCTCCTCATACACATATCGATTCATTTGAAATGAGATAGAGAAGTCCGGTCGTAAGCCTGTCGTTTGTGGGTTCTGAGTCCAGAGTTTTAAAAAGCAACACATTTTGTCATTTAAATCCAACAAGTATATACCCCAAACTCCTTTAGGCAGGGGGAACAGAGGTAGAATGGAATGAGAAACATTGCCGTGCGGTTCCAGTTCTACCTGCTGACTGCAGGGTGAGCTGTCCTGGGGAGGTGACGTGTCCCTGTCTGGGGTTGGGCTCTGTCCTGTTCCAGGGCTGGACAGTGAGGGAGTGTCCAGTAACTAGCCTCTCCCCTGCAGGATGCAGCCTGGGTCTCTGGCCTTCGCTGACCTCTCCCTCCTCCTCCCAGGACTCCTGGGGATTGGGGGGGACACAGCAGTCACAGCTCACTGAGCTTTTGCAAAACATTTGGCTACGGTCTGCCATTCTGAACATGACCCTGCACTGCAAGGGCTTAATGCCTTGGCTGTTTGCTTGCGAATCACAATATTTTTTTTACAATTCCAAGTCAGCATTAACCCAGTATTTATGTACACTGTGCCAAAGCTTTTGTCTATATTGCATTTCATTGGATTTCCCTTGCATAAATGCTATGCACAAACACAATAAGGTCACCTTCCATTTTGGCATGCATTGACAAATGGGGAAAAGCTGCCACCTAGAGGCATTTTAATGTCACAACGGGAAAAATAAAGCTCCAGTATGTACAGAGCAGTGCAGTAGTCTGATAGTTACCTCCGGGTCAGGGCGTGTCTGCGTGATGACCCCCTGGTCCATCTTAGCCAATAGAGACAGGATGGGGTTGTGGTGGGCCGGGTTGACAGGCCTCCTCACCTGTCCCTCACTGGGCGGGTCGTAGTCCTGAGTGACACAGGAAATGTAACAGCGTTGTTTGCTGTGTATGGGAGCCGTTTGGACATTTGGAATAACAGCGCTATGCTAGTAAAAGAAAAGCAGTGGAGACTGTGCCACTCACCATGTCCTGAACCTCCTGCAGCGAGCTGGAGAAGCTGTTGATTAGATAGGGAACATAGAAGCCTTCCTCCTCAAAGGCTGGGTGGAAACAGACGAAAAGGCATCAATGGGTTTGACATGATAATAGTCACACTATGAGGACTATGGAGTTGACAATCTTAGGAACTGATGGCCTTTTGTAGACCACCCGACGTCTGAGGAAATAATCCCCAACACTGTGTGTGTGTGTGTGTGTGTGTGTGTGTGTGTGTGTGTGTATGTGCGCGTTGAGCTGCGTTGTCTATCCATCTCACCCCGTGCTGCTGCCGCCTGGCTATAGCTGAGGAGCAGCTCTCCCTCTGAGATGTGTCTAGCCGCCGCGTCTGTCCCAGTGACTGTGGAACTACTGCTGCTGCTGGTCGTCTCCTCCGACGAGGAGGAGGGGGGAGTGGAGGGGGTCTGAGGCCCAGGTGGGGGTGGTGGAGTAGGGGAGTGGGGAGACCGGGTCAGGGGGCTGGAGGTTACAGGTGGGACTGGAGGCACACTGACAGGCTCTTCCTCAGCCACTGACATCACTCTGTAGAAAGAGAGAAGAGAAAAAGAAGGAGAGAGAGAAAAAGAGAGAGATGAGATATTAGTAGGATGGGTGGTGCTCGGTTAGGTTAAAACCAATAACCATCTATGTTCCAGGCCTGTGTGTTATCTTCGCATGTTCTTTGTAACTCTAACTGCATTGTCATCTCCTGACAGCAGGGGGAGCTGTGGTACAATACAACCACACCAAGCAGTGCATCCTACACTCGCCACTATGTCCCCTTATTGTCTTCTGAGGGAGGTCCCCACGCAGTTCCACCATTCAGAAAGACAGACAGACAGACAGTAGAATCAGCAGACAGGCAGACTCACAGTGGCTTGTTGTGCTTCTCCTGCTCCTCTACAGGGCTGTGGGGTTGCTCCTCAGCCAGGGGCAGCGATGAGTCTCCCCAGGGTCCGGCAGGGCCAGAGGGAGGGGACACCGCCAGGGGAGAGGGGTTTGGAGTGGTGACTGGGGTCACTATTGGCTCTGGGTCTGAGATCAAGTGGAACAGGAATGTTCAGCATCTCATCGGATAGGCTGGGGATCAATCTATCATGGATAAGCCCAAGTTTTTCCTGACCATGTGACCAGCACAAGAAAAACTCTAGAACTCTAAAACTCTGCTTATAACTAGGTCGCTGAGTTTTCCCTTATCAGGTCACATGATCATGAAAAGCTGTGGTCCCTAGTCATGGACCACTCTATTACTATGACCGCAGACGGAGTATGCAGAGTGTGCGTGTGTAATGGAGATACAGTAACTATGCTATGAGACCTGCAGGTGTGAAGACGTGAGGCTCCTGTGGCTGGGGTTCTCTGGGTGACTGCTGGGGGGTCCCCTGCTCTGAAGCCTGTGGGGTAGCCAGGGGGGACAGGCCTCTGCTGGGGGGCCCAGGACTAACACTGGGCTCTGGGGTGGGCACTGGGGTTGGCACCAAGGGCTCCTACAACAGCACCACATTGTGGAAAGAATACAATTACAATAAAATACTGTAAAAAAAAGAACAAATAACTCAGTGTAAATGTTAGATTAGAAATACTATTTCAAAACACTATTTTTTGTTTTATTTATACAGTAAAGACTGATTTATTGATTGATTGACTGTACACAGTACCTCCTGCGACGGAGGATCCCGAGGCTTGGCTGGTGCTACAGGTCTCTCCTGTCCCTCTCTCTGTCCCAGCATCAGGGCTATGGTCTCTGCCAGTGCCTCGTTCACATACTGTCTGATCAGCTCCGAGTCCACAGGAACACTGGCGTCCACAAACAGCTGTAGGCCCTCTCCACCCGCAGCCTCCACTGGAACCACACATTGTAGCAGAGCGTTTTGCAACAGAAAACCAACATCTGTGTTCTGATTGGACGGACACAAAGTTTCAAAACGGATTCTCACTACGGAACATCTACTCTTCTGGTATGCCCATTTTTGCATACGAGATCATTTTAACAAAACAATTAAAATAATAGTTGACATCCAATCGCTGGGTTTATATTGCACAAAAGAAGCCCAGCAGTTTCCCCCTCATTCTTCTCACTGTTCTGTCTAAAGGGAGTAGCAGAGTCACCCTCCAGTGATCACAGGGTGGAGGCCTCATCTGCAAATGTGATACATCATTGATCTTTCTACTAGATGAGAGCGTGAGGCAACGTCCCAAATGGCACCCTATTACCTATATTGTGCACTATAAAAGGGGGCACTACAAAGGGAACGGGGTGCCGTTTGGGAGACGAACTGAATCCATGGCCCGCTAACGTCGCTGCCACTGCCTCTCTTAAGTGTTCTGACTGCAATCCGTAGCAGCGAAGAAGAAGGAGAAGCAGAGCCGGGTAGATGAGAAAGAGCAATCAATGATTTAATGAGAAACTGTATTATCGTATTGGGGCTTTGACATGTCTTCTCCCTTCACGACAGACAGCTCGCACTCAAATAAACCGTGAGGCATAACTTTCAATGAGGCAAGTTCTCTCATCTCACCCCGCTCCTGCGCACACTCCACTGGCTTCCAGTCGAAGCTCGCATCCACTACAAGTCCATGGTGCCAACCTACGGAGCAGCGAAAGAAACTGCCCCTCCCTACATTCAGGCTCAGGCCCGACACCTCAACCCCAGCACTCAGGTCTCTTGGCCCTCCCACCACTACGGGACGGCAGCACCCGCTCAGTCCAGTCCAAGCCCTTCCCTGTCCCGGCACCCCAATGGAGGAACCAGCCTCCCCCCGAAGCTAATCCCTCCTCCTCACCTCAACCCCCCCCACCCCCAAACAAAAAAAACATTAACTAGCACTAACCCCCCCCCTGTGATATGTGACATGTGGTTATCTCGCCTAGCTATCTTAAAATGAAATGAATGAATGTAAAATGAATTGCAAAATCCTGTTCAACACGGAACTTGAACCAAGGGGATGATGTACAGTCCATCTATTCAGTTTCATGTCAATATCTCAGCAGGCGTACCAACCCCATTTGAGCTCATTTATTAAAAGCCACGAGGGACATTTTGGGATTCCTGAACATGAGGATTGCGGTCGGTGGCTTGACAAAGCCGTTGAGCTTGAGGTAGCGTTTCGCATGTCATCGGATGGTTAACAGCACTCACAATGCTACCACAGAGCCCCACTGACACAGTCACTGTACCACAGAGCCCCACACAAATTCCCTGAGGAAAGTGGCTACCAGACGCTCCCAAGCCACAGCTATGCTGTAATGCATCATTGCTGGCTGGGCTCAGCTCCACAGGCATCGGGATGACCTGAACAGGACAAGACCTTTTGAGTGAAAGGACCCAGTTCTCACCCAGTTTTTCTGTGATGGTTAAGGTCAGAGTTGGGATTAAAGGAATAATCCACTCAAAAACGACATTTTGGTATTGTTGTTCATTAGTTCACCGTTGATACAGTCCCAAAATGTTTTGCACATCAGCAATAATGTTTTCAAGATATAAGACTTTCAGAAAGCAAATTGTAACTTGCCACATCATCAGGATGATGCATGTGGTAAGCTACAGAAAGGGTGAGCATGACCAAGTGGAACTAGGTATACTATGTGACCAGTCCCAGTTCTCACCGATGTCAGAGGTAACACTGTCCTCTGGCTCAGAGTGGGAGGGACTCTGGTTCTGGGCGGGGTCAGCTAGAGGGGGATGGTACATCTCGGAGATCATTCTGGCCATCAGCTGCTGCTCCACCCTAAACGAACAAACAAACCCGTTACTTCTAACTAGCTCCCTTTATGTTGATGGTGAACTCTACATTGCCTGTTGGCATGTATTTGGTATTGCAAGTAGTACACCAGTAGGGATATTGGAATGTGGCTTGTGTATTCTGCATTCGTAAAAAAAAAAAAAAAACAGTGTTCAGCTTCACTGCGTAACATAATGCTATCCTCCTCACCAGTCAACCAGCCTGTTCTCCAGGGTCTCTCTGTGTTGGATGGAGCTGAGGACAGGGTCTGGGGGTGGTAGGGGCTCTGCAGGGTAGCAGGGGAACACAGGACCGTGGTACATAGCAGTAGGAGGAGAGGCCAGACCGTTCAGTTCTATAGGACCATCATGGAGCTCCTCCTCCTCCTCCTCCTCTGGATCCTGATGGAAAAATACATTTTAATTGTAGGAAAAAATATGGGTGGGAACGCTAGATGGATACACTAGTAGCAAGATTGGAGGCCTGAAAGGTCAGGACGAAAATGTGATTTGGGGTTTTAGATCCCTTGCTCTGGCTTTATGGTGTCCGTTTAGTATGTTTTGGTCACTGGCTTTGCATTACTTGCAGATTCCTTGGCAGTAAAAACAGAGAAGGCTGCGTCAAGCTGGCTCTTTAATCTAATTTCTAGTGGCGAGAGAGAGAGAGAGAGAGAGAGAGAGAGAGAGAGAGAGAGAGAGAACGAGAGGACGAGAGAGAGGGAGAACGAGAGAGAGGGAGAACGAGAGAGAGAGAGAACGAGAGAGAGAGAGAACGAGAGAGAGAACAAGAGAGAATGAGAGAGAGAACGAGAGAGAGAGAACGAGAGAGAGAACAAGCGAACGAGAGAGAGAGAGAAAGAACGAGAGAGAGAGAGAGAGAGAGAGAGAGAGAGAGAGAGAGAACGAGAGAGAGAGAGAACGAGAGGGAGAACGAGAGAGGGAAAGTCTGCCAAAAGGGGACTGTTTGAAGTTTTCTGCTTGGTCAAAACATTTAAATAAATAAATAGCTAAATAGTGTTAGGGCGTTGAGGTGGGGACACTCTAGTAGCTGGCGTCTATACACGGTTGTGTAACACAACAGACTCAGCCCATGTTTCATGATCTCTCTTTTTTGACTGGATGCATTGTGTTGATGGGGTTTTAAAAACACAACTCTTCATTGGGTTGTTGGGAAAAGTTAAAGAGTGATTGCAGGGAAAGATCGCAATTTTAAAAAGAGCTTAATTATGGGAAATGGTTCCAGATCACATTAAAACTTTTACAGCTTTAACTTTTTTGGAAATGTGTGCATTACTTATTGGATCAATCTCTCTGATCCAAATGACCACAATTTGAAAAAAATGAGAGGGAGGACTGAGTAGCCCAGACAGTGATTCAGCAGCAGGCAGCAACTGAACCCTACTAATACATCTCAAATGACACCATATTCACTATGTAGTGCCCTACTTTTGCCATTTGGGACACCATTTTCTACCAAATGTAAAACTCCCTCTCCTAACATCATTTCCATTGCATATCAAATCCACACAAAGCTACACTTCAAACCTGCCTTGTTTGAGAATGTAGTTCACTTCCCGACCAAAAGAGGGCACTGTGGAACCATAGAGATGTTCTTCAATTCAAACCCCCTTTTTATTCCAATACCTTTCTTTCTCTTTCTTTCCTTTCTGACAGCTGTGGAGCCTGTTGTTCTCCTAAGCCTCCTCACACAATCATGACAACAGGAGCATTTCTATGTTAACAAACTATTTGCCCTTGTGTGACCGCGAGGAACCTGCCTTAATGGCTCGATTTGCGTCAGTGCTGCTTTGGCCTCTTGTTAGCGGTGAATATGGAAAGCTGATGGTTTGTGTGGATTTGCTGATTGAGGGGATGTAGGTTTACATAACATACAAATTCCTCGCGAAGCCACGGTGGAGGGCTGCTGGAGAAAGACAGTGCATCAAACGAAGAGAAAACGTACAACATCTATTACAATGGAAGGTGAAAAAACATAGGCCTTTTATTGACGAGAGTTTCTAATTAAATGAACATCCATTTATGATGACTTTAATTATTATTTTTTTTTATGCGTGGAAGGGAGGAGAAATTCAAAGCTCTGTGGCACCGCTCTGAATATCGCTATCTCGTTGGCATGCAAAGGTGACACACTGTATGAAAATCAAATTAATAAAATAATCTATTCCTTTTGCAAAATGTCAAATCAACCTTCCAAGGAGGTGAACGTCAAGGGAGAAGGATTAAGGGTTAAAAGTGTTGGACGCAGCAGACCTGATCTCTAGATGCCCTTGAGCTGGTGACTCAGATGCCACATACTTCCTACACACAGGACTGGGCACACACAGACACGCAAAATGGGACTCTACCTGGGCAATGTCAGCAACCTCCAGGAAATGTGTTCCGGGGAAAACGCTCTCCTCCTCATCATCCATCTCTTCATCATGCCTCCCCTCCACACTCTGCAATAAGAGGACGGATAGATTATAGTCCTTATTTAACCCGTCTAACTATTGGGTTCAAAAGGTGAATTAACACTCATTCCCTCCAGCTATGGCAGACCTGCAGTTCATGCTAGACAATGACAAATGCCTGGAAAACCAATTATTATCGATAGGGTTGTGGTGACATTCTAAGGTTTGTGTGCGGCTATTGACCGTAAACAATAAACAACAACGCCGTGGGAGAGAGAGACAATTATGAAGCGCGTTCCAACTCCTCCTGCTTCCCATTCATAAAGTACAACCCGATCAATCCAACGCAACGGGCCGATCGAAAATCTGCGGGAGCCTCTCGCTGAGTCCCGCCCGTCCAAATATTGAATCTATGATAGGAAAAACAACTGCTCTTCAAGCTCAGTGATTTCTTTCGGCGTGATTGCGGGAGGTACCGATACGAGCACCATTCAGCGGTGCTCTTGATTATTCCCTACATACAGTGCACTCACCCCATGTAGTGTGAGTCTCCGAATCAACTTGGAAGGTTTATTACATTAGTTCAATGAGCTAACCGTGGCTCAGACTGAAACCAGTGTTTGGCACCAGGTTTAATCACATACTGTCCCACACAGCACAGGATTACAGGAGAACGAAGCCTCCGTATTCAGCAGAAAACACACTGCTTATGACTGATTGAGAGGCCTGTGATACATATGCACTGGTTGCTGTAGTAAACACACACAATAACCTGCTTGGTTCAAATACTTGACTCCCCTTGCAGCATGCCAGTACTATACAGAGTAGTAGACGGTTTTCATTTAACAGACCATTTGATTGAAAGGTGCTATTAGGCCACCGGGTAAGGAATTTGGTCATTAAAAGGAATACCATTGTGCTAATGAGTGTAGTTACCAGTGCAACTATTTGTTTGCTGTGTTGTATTGTGTTGTATTGGGCCGTCCGGGTTGTATTGGGCCGTCCGGGTTGTATTGGGCCGTCCGGGTTGTATTGGGCTGTCTGGGTTGTATTGCGTTGTATTGGGCCGTCCGGGTTGTATTGGGCCGTCCGGGTTGTATTGGGCCGTCCGGGTTGTATTGGGCCGTCCGGGTTGTATTGGGCTGTCCGGGTTGTATTGCGTTCTATTGGGCCGTCCGGGTTGTATTGGGCCGTCCGGGTTGTATTGGGCCGTCCGGGTTGTATTGGGGCGTCCGGGTTGTATTGGACCGTCAGGGTTGTATTGGGCCGTCCGGGTGGTATTGAGCCGTCTGTGGCGGTAGGTGAGTGAGTGTGAGAGAACTGAGAGCTGCGGTGTTTGTTGTGGACTGCGGATAAAGCTCCAGGACTTGGAGGGCAGAGTGTTGCAGAGAGAGAGGCACAGAACCACACCAACACATTATCATTCCACTCAGTCAGCACAGGGGGGGGAGGTGGTGAGAGGGGATGGGGTGAGAGATGGACCGGACAGATCAGGCCAATAGTGGCCAGGTGATTCCCTACTACCTCAGTGAGACAGAGGAAGAAAATGGCCACCCACACTTAAAACACACTTCCCTGCTCAGTGGCCAGACTTCATAGAAAATGAACAGACACAGGTCTACGATGTTCTAAACTAAACTGATAACCAAAGAACAGCAGAGCGGAACAGACATTTTTTAATCTCTCAAAAGTAGCCCTCAGACAGTGTGGAATGCTAGAATATCAAGTACATAGCAAGACATGACTCAACTGAAGGAGTACTTATGACAAAGACATTACTGCCAGGACGGTGATAGGAATGAGAACACATTTAGACCACCAGCGAAAACCGGATAGCCGACTCCAGGAATCTTTCAGCAATTCTAGGACATAACCAAAGCTGCAATCAGCATAACTGCTATGTGACCAGCAGTAGTATGAGGAGGAGGAAGGATGCTCACTGCAGCAGTCAGGCATCAGCCATACCTCTACAGCACTGCTTTGTCCTTGCATCGACTGACTCCCACCACAAGCACAGAGATTGATAACCCACATCCGTTGCCAGGCAACCATATGTGCCTGCCTGACTGGAGCGGAGTTGAATTTGTAAGAGAGAGAGAGCGAGTGGCCGTGGCCCTTAAGTGTGAGCAGCACTGCAGCCTGGCAGGCTCCACCACAGTCTTGTCAGAGGAGGCTGCTGAGGGGAGGACGCCTCATAATAATGGCTGGAACGGAGCGAACAGAATGGCATCAAAGACCCGGAAACCATGTGATCCATACCATTCCAATCTTTCCGCTCCAGTCATTACCACGAGCCCGTCCTCGCCAATTAAGGTGCCACCAACCTCCTGTGAGTCTTATTAATCATTCACTTTCACGCACACACTCACGGTGGAAATATTTGTGTGGGAGCAACACACACACACACACACACACATCTCATTGCAAAAAAATGTGCTGTGCAGCATGAAGAGAAAAAAGCTCTCTCCTATAAGCCACCAAAAGCCCCCGCGGTCTGGAGCCGGGCCAAGCTCAGAGGGCCAAACTGCCATCTATAGCCAGTGAATGGTCTGCCACAAGCTGCTATATGGGATACATTATAGGCCCTCTTCCCACAACACCATCACAGCCAATCCAGCATGGAGACATTACTGAGGAAGGCTAGCGGCGTCATGAATCAAACAGTCTGGGAGAGACTGGCACCCTATTCCCTATATAGTGCATAGGGCTCTGATCGAAAGTGGTGCACTATATAGGGAATAGGGTGCCATTTGGGATGCATGCATCCTGTGGAAACGTTAGCAGGCAAGAAACAAAGGTGTCTACAGAACAGGAGCAGGCATCACGGCAGGCACGGACAACCCCCAGCCCTGGGACCACTCCCTCCTCTCCCTCCCCATAAGGATACTGTTACACCTCTCACTCAATGCTCCTTTTCTACCCCAGTCTGTGGACTCAGCAAGAAGGGAGTCCCGGTCTGGGGGCAAGCAGGAGGGGGGGGGGGGTCTTATGTCCTGGGGAGTGTGGAAAGGAAAGGTATTGGGGGGGCTGAGTGCAGTCCTGCACACCGTAGTACAACCACACGTTTCACTGGCCTGGTCTAGATGCTGATTGATGGATGTTTTTGAGGCTGAGCCCATTACGGCATAATGTTACTGCATAATACTGGGCCTTCACGCAGCTGGCTAGGGGGTGGGCGAGGGGAGACAAGTCACATTTCTCATTGGGGTGTTACTGTACCTGTATGTCTGGAGGAGCAGCAGCAGGAGGAGGTGGTGGAGAGGGAGCTGGGCTCTGGATGGGGGTTGGCGTGTGGGGTTCGATATTCACACTGGGCTGAACCTGGTGCATTCAGAGCGAGAGTTCAGATGCATGATTCAAATATAGACTAGACAGTCCACACAATGACGCCATTCCATTTGGGATGATTGTCCACAACAGATATTTGTGGCAGATATCGAGGCTGAGCCTTACTTGCACTTGAAGCTGTACTCGTCTTCTCCTCGGGCCAGACGTCACCTCCGGCACGGCCACGGTGGGTTTCCGGGGGGCAGGGGCCGGTCTGGGTGGGGAGGGGGGCATGTAGGTGGTCACTGGCGGGTCACTAATGAGGACACGGGAGGGCTGGGGGGCCAATCCATCCACTCTGGGCTGGCCTGGAGGTAGAGAGAGGGAGACATGTCAAATACGGTCTCAATTAGACACACAAGACCCAAAGTCAGCAGACGCTAACATCAAACTAAACAGTATGCTGAAGAGGTACTTCCTGCGAAGTGTCTAGGTAAGACTGTTAAACACTGGTGGTTGGTTATAATCATGGCACTGAGCGACCGTCAACGAAAAGTCACCAAGGGAAAAAATAAGTTGTTTGTTGTTTCAAGCACTAGCGTATGATGATACATGCAAGGGGAGGCCATAATATCGCATGCTAGATGCACTTAAGAAGAGAGAGGGGTACGTCTCTCTCTCCCTCGTTCTCCTCCACTCTCTGTCTCTCCCTTCCAGCTCATAAGAGTATATCCCCTTGGTGCAGAGCAGATAATATCTCAACTGTGTTTACACAACACGGGGGTAGTGAACAGTGAAGAGCATTACGTGCTGGGCGTGCTAAGAGCTGCTCTCCTCCCGTGGCCGGCTCGCTCCGCCTGTGGAAAGCACCAAGCACAGAGAGCACACCTGGCTCGTATCTCTCCTGAGCTGCTGTTCGGGTCCGTTGTGGGAAGAGGAGGGCTGTAAACGCCATCCTAAATAATAACTCTCACGCATCACTCTTTTGTCCTCCACACATCTGCCAACCTGGGACGCTGCCCACTGGACCCGCGCGCCACTCGGCATCTGTTTGGCGAGGGGGAGTTGGGGAAAACTAGCTAATAAGTTCAGATGGAGTGTAGTTTGGTTGTAGGATTTGTTACCGGACTCGTTGGTGAAGGCTTCTGTTGATGAGTTAACGCCTATTAAGATATTAAGAGACACGTGGCCATGCAGCCCAGCCCTATAACATCCCCCCCCTCCCACCCTGTAATATAACACACAGGATTACATTAACGTAAATCTGCTCGGAGCACAGCGGACGACAGAAAGCTGTTTATCCAGCTCTGAGCCCGTAGCTGGGGAAACATAAGCTTTATGATTTCCATCATTTGGCTGAAGGACATCCAAAAAGGGGGACTTCTTTTTTTGTTAGTTCATTCGGAGCAAGTGGCTCTGAGTCATTTGGAATGTGCAAGTACTTTTTATGGAAAACACGTGGGCAGGGTTGGTCGGTTGTGTAACTGCTGGCAGTACAGGAAAACCATCCCAGCTCATTTGCAGTCGTCCTCCTCGCCCCAAGACGGGTCGAATGTAAATAGAACTGGAAGGAGAACCAAGCCAAAATAGCAGATAATGAGACACAAGGAACGGATGCAGAATGCTGTTATTCAAACCCAGTGACCAACAACATGTACGAGATGGGAAACAAAGAAGTCAGTGTGTGGAGTGATTTTAGGGAAAGTGTGGCCTTGCTGCTGTACACTGATACCCTACGGGGTTCACAAGCAAGAAAAGCAGCACACAGATTCCAATGTGTCTGACCAACCACTCTGATAGAAGACTTGTCTCCAGCACAGCACAGAGAGAGAGAGAGAGAGAGAGAGAGAGAGAGAGAGAGAGAGAGAGAGAACGAGAGAGAGAGAGAGAGAGAGAGAGAACGAGAGAGAGAGAGAGAGAGAGAACGAGAGAGAGAGAGAGAGAGAGAACGAGAGAGAGAGAGAGAGAGAGAGAGAGAGAGAGAGAGAGAGAGAGAGAGAGAGAGAGAGAGAACGAGAGAGAGAACGAGAGAGAGAACGAGAGAGAGAACGAGAGAGAGAACGAGAGAGAGAGAGAACGAGAGAGAGAGAACGAGAGAGAGAGAGAGAACGAGAGAGAGAACGAGAGAGAGAGAGAGAGAACGAGAGAGAGAGAGAAAGAGAGAACGAGAGAGAGAGAGAGAGAGAGAGAGAGAGAGAGAGAGAGAGAGAGAGAGAACGAGAGAGAGAACGAGAGAGAGAACGAGAGAGAGAACGAGAGAGAGAGAGAGAGAGAGAGAACGAGAGAGAGAGAACGAGAGAGAGAGAACGAGAGAGAGAACGAGAGAGAGAGAGAGAGAGAACGAGAGAGAGAGAGAGAGAGAACGAGAGAGAGAGAGAGAGAGAGAGCGAGAGAGAGAGCGAGAGAACGAGAGAGAGAGAGAACGAGAGAGAGAGAGAACGAGAGAGAGAGAGAGAACGAGAGAGAGAACAAGAGAGAAAGAGAACGAGAGAGAGAGAGAACGAGAGAGAGAACGAGAGAGAGAGAGAACGAGAGAGAGAGAGAGAGAACGAGAGAGAGAGAGAGAACGAGAAAGAGAGAGAGAACGAGAAAGAGAGAGAGAGAGAGAGAGGGAGAGAGAGAGGGAGAGAGAGAGGGAGAGAGAGAGAGAGAACGAGAGAGAGAGAGAGGGAAAAAAAACGAGGGGGGGGAGCAGTCAGTGAGCTAGCTGGCTGTCCTGAGCTGTGCCTCTGTGTGTCGGAGGGAGTGAGAGTGGGAGCGGGAGCATCTGTAGCAGATGAAAGGGCTGGCAGGCTCCTGGAGGCCTCCTCCCTCCCCGGGGATGCACAGCCAGAGAAGAAGAATTAGGCCAGCTCTAATCTCTACCCTCACAACGTGACACACGGTCTCTGACTAGCTAACACACACACTCAGACCGACTGCTCTGCTCTGCTCTCCCAGTCCTAACCCCTTCCAGACATAAGTTACCATCCTCATCAGTTATTAATGGGAGCCAGAAACTTTCATCTCAGGCCTACTTATTTAGGAGTGGCAGAGTCTGGTCTAGTGGTAGTGCCGCAGACTCCAGACCACACGTGCCCTCTGCCTCTACTCTCGGTCTCCCCCTGGGTTCACTGTCTCACCGGCGCAAAGAGTATTGAAATGATACCTGAAACAGGAAGTCCTGCATAGATATGGTGATGCCATAGATATAGAAACACCATACGGAAGCTGTGTTGTGTTTAACCAGGGAGTTGCATGCAGTACACATTTATGACATTGATTATATATATATATATATATTCAGATGAGCATGGTAACTTATGTCTGGAAGGGGTTAGGACTGGGAGAGCAGAGCAGAGCAGTCGGTCTGAGTGTGTGTGTATATATATATATATATATGCTGCTATAGGAACGTAATTGTCAGAATTAGCTACCCAGACTTATAGACTCAGATTATAGACTGCATAACAGCTAGAGAGCTTTACTATGGGATGGCATTACGGTGCTGCGAAGGGTAGGAATCGGGCAAACCCCCATGCAGACAGACACACTGATAAATCACCCTTTATTGTCCTTGAGAGGGAACCATCAAGACACTCCCAACACTAACAAGTGTGTGTGTTTGCGTGTCCCACTAACACATGGGGACGAGTCTGTGTTGGAGAGTAAAGGAACTTGTCCCTCTCTCTAACACAGTAATGAGAGAGACACTGCATTGCAGATGCTATTACCGGTCTTCTTTTGTTCTCTCCGTCTGAAAAACCCCCACCGGCACTCGAGGTCAACAAAGCAGACAGGAGACAAGAGACAAATGATCTCCCGCTGTTTGAACAAAAATATTTGATTTAATTCTTATTTGATTCCATTTCAGATATGAGCGTCATTCATTTGACTTGGCTGCTGGCCAATTACAGGTTATTACTGTAGCTCCTCTCAGAAATGCCCATTTAGCTTTTTGTGTGTGTGGAGGTGCTGAGGATATTATCGTACATTTTTAAACCAAAATAGAAAATAAACATATTTCTCAAAATAACGATATAAATTCAACGAATGTTGCTAGAAGTTTAGGCGAGGTCATTATCATTCGAGGAAAGGAAACATGCTACCTTGTAAAAAGGTACAGAAGCAGTCGATCAGATGCAGCTCCTCAAACAAATGAGAGAGCCAGGACCTACTTGGAGTTTATTCAAATAGAGGTTCGGAATTAGAAAAAGAGAGAGGGAAAAGAAGCTAGAATGAAGCCTTAAACTGAGAAGCTTCATTGTAATACTAATTAAGGCCTTTAGATTCCTCGTCTCCCCTCAACACTACTTTGTGCCCGTGTGTGTTTGGTCCGTGTCACAATCCAGTGACCTTTCAGCTGAGAGAGGATGGAGACGAACAGAGTGGCACACCACGCACTGAGGCACCGCACTCCTGTAATAGGTCAGCCCGGGAACCATTTAATTGCAGTGAGATGGCCTTCGAGACACAGCCAACAAACAGTAGAGAAAGGGGTGAAAATAAGACCGATGTCAACAAGAGAGTTGTGTTAGCTAGCTTCCAATGGGAAAATTGTAATTGGTGTTTGAGTCAGAACAGTAAGGGTCGGAACGGTGGTGTAAAATGGGTATATCAGCCCCAGGTAGAGTCCAGTCTCACCCAGTGGGATGGCCATGGGGATGAGGTACCCCTCCAGTGAGGTCCCAGGGGGGTACTGGGCTCCTCCACGGGTCGGGCTGAAGATGTACTGAGGTTCCTTGGGTATGGCCGGGTACAGGGGAGAGGAGACTGACCGTCCATGGGGGAGACTGGTCTGGGTCTTCGATGACTTCATCTTCACCCCTGGGGGGGGAGAGAGAGAGAGAGAGAGAGAGAGAGAGAGAGAGAGAGAGAGAGAGAGAGAGAGAGAGAGAGAGGGAGAGGGAGAGAGAGATAGAGAGGGAAAGAGAGGGAGAGAGAGAGAGAGGGAGAGGGAGCGAGAACGAGAGAGAGAGAGAACGAGAGAGAGAGAGAGAGAGAGAGAGCTCGTGATTAAGTGCTAAAGGAAGCGACAGAGAGAACACGTCACATGAACAACTGTGGGAAGACAAGCCTGTTGAGATCTCTGGTGAGCCACTCACCTCTCTACCACTCACCTCTCTAACACTCACCTCTCTCCCACTCACCTCTCTAGCACTCACCTCTCTAGCACTCACCTCTCTCCCACTCACCTCTCTCCCACTCACCTCTCTACCACTCACCTCTCTACCACTCACCTCTCTCCCACTCACCTCTCTCCCACTCACCTCTCTACCACTCACCTCTCTACCACTCACCTCTCTACCACTCACCTCTCTACCACTCACCTCTCTCTGCTCTACCACTCACCTCTCTGCCACTCACATTCTCTGCCACTCACCTCTCTCCCACTCACCTCTCTCCCACTCACCTCTCTGCCACTCACCTTCTCTGCCACTCACATTCTCTGCCACTCACCTCTCTACCACTCACCTCTCTCCCACTCACCTCTCTCCCACTCACCTCTCTCCCACTCACCTCTCTCCCACTCACCTCTCTCCTCTCTACCACTCACCTCTCTACCACTCACCTCTCTACCACTCACCTCTCTCCTCTCTACCACTCACCTCTCTGCCACTCACACTCTCTGCCACTCACCTCTCTCCCACTCACCTCTCTCCCACTCACCTCTCTCCCACTCACCTCTCTCCCACTCACCTCTCTCCCACTCACCTCTCTCCCACTCACCTCTCCACCACTCACCTCTCTCCTCTCTACCACTCACACTCTCTACCACTCACCTCTCTACCACTCACCTCTCTACCACTCTCTGCCACTCACACTCTCTACCACTCTCTGCTACTCACACTCTCTACCACTCTCTACCACTCACACTCTCTACCACTCTCTACCACTCACACTCTCTACCACACTCTGCCACTCACACTCTCTACCACTCACCTCTCACACTCTCTACAACTCACCTCTCACACTCTCTACCACTCACCTCTCACACTCTCTACCACTCACCTCTCACACTCTCTACCACTCACCTCTCACACTCTCTACCACTCACCTCTCACACTCTCTACCACTCACCTCTCACACTCTCTACCACTCACCTCTCACACTCTCTACCACTCACCTCTCACACTCTCTACCACTCACCTCTCACACTCTACCACTCACCTCTCACACTCTCTACCACTCACCTCTCACACTCTCTACCACTCACCTCTCACACTCTCTACCACTCACCTCTCACACTCTCTACCACTCACCTCTCACACTCTCTACCACTCACCTCTCACACTCTCTACAACTCACCTCTCACACTCTCTACCACTCACCTCTCACACTCTCTACCACTCACATCTCACACTCTCTACCACTCACCTCTCACACTCTCTACCACTCACCTCTCACACTCTACCACTCACCTCTCACACTCTCTACCACTCACCTCTCACACTCTCTACCACTCACCTCTCACACGCTCTACCACTCACCTCTCACACTCTCTACCACTCACCTCTCACACTCTCTACCACTCACCTCTCACACTCTCTACCACTCACCTCTCACACTCTCTACCACTCACCTCTCACACTCTCTACCACTCACCTCTCACACTCTCTACCACTCACCTGTCACACTCTACCACTCACCTGTCACACTCTACCACTCACCTGTCACACTCTCTACCACTCACCTCTCACACTCTCTACCACTCACATCTCACACTCTCTACTACTCACCTCTCACACTCTCTACCACTCACCTCTCACACTCTACCACTCACCTCTCACACTCTCTACCACTCACCTCTCACACTCTCTACCACTCACCTCTCACACTCTCTACCACTCACCTCTCACACTCTCTACCACTCACCTCTCACACTCTCTACCACTCACCTCTCTCACACTCTACCACTCACCTCTCACACTCTCTACCACTCACCTCTCACACTCTCTACCACTCACCTCTCACACTCTCTACCACTCACCTCTCACACTCTCTACCACTCACCTCTCACACTCTCTACCACTCACCTCTCACACTCTCTACCACTCACCTCTCACACTCTCTACCACTCACCTCTCACACTCTCTACCACTCACCTCTCACACTCTACCACTCACCTCTCACACTCTCTACCACTCACCTCTCACACTCTCTACCACTCACCTCTCACACTCTCTACCACTCACCTCTCACACTCTCTACCACTCACCTCTCACACTCTCTACCACTCACCTCTCACACTCTCTACCACTCACCTCTCACACTCTCTACCACTCACCTCTCACACTCTCTACCACTCACCTCTCACACTCTCTACCACTCTTGGCCGAGGGGCTTTGGACTTTGGGGAGGGAGAGTTAAATCGGAGATAGGGCCCTTTCTTCAGTGTCCTCCGATTGCCTTCGTACAGAGCCTTCCCATACAGTTTCACCAAATACTCCTCTCCATCCTGGTTTGACATCATCTCTCCACACTGACTCTGTAATAGGAATAGACTATGAAACACTACTGTGTGTGTGTGTGTGTGTGTGTGGAACCGATGAAGCTACTTTTTGCACTACAGCGCCACTGATTCTTATGCCGAGTCTTGTTTTTCTCAGCCTCCAGCTATTTTCTTTCAACCTTATATCTGAAGCGCTGTCCGTGTGGCTCGTCCTTCCTGTGCTTGCGTAATAAAGAGAACACCTAACAGGTTTGTACACAAAGTAACGGCCACATGGATACTGCACTGACCTGCATAGAAGACCTGTACAACTGCATTCTCATATTTCATTTCTTCTCCTCTGCCATTTCACATGCTTTATTTCTGAGGAATGTTACTAGCTTTATTGTGCATTGTTGGGAAAGAGCTGGCAAGTCAAGCATGTCACTGACCTGTTCTACACCCGCCGTATATATGACCCCAAAAAACTTGAAACTGAAAGTGGATAGAGCTGACACAGGGGTAAACTATACTAAGCACTGTCCGGGTCGCTCGGTTCGGTCTCCACGTTGTTCTTGGGCTCATTGGCAACGCGGTCGGCCATTAAGCATTAAATAGGAATGCAACTTGGCGATAAGCAGGCTCGTTCTTTGTCTGGTTCAGGTGTCGTGCTTCTTATCAATGTGGGAGGAAACGTCTGGCCCCGTTTAGAAAAGCTCATTTCGTTGAACCGACGTGGCGGAGGCTTCAGAAATGGCGTGTGTGTGTCCAGATGGGAAGACTAACAGGACACGCGACGGTGTGGTGCGACCACCTTGCTGTTCGGTTCCTGTCGACAAGTCGGTCAACACTCGAAACACTAAAACAGATGACATGAGTAGACAAAGGGTTTCACCAAAGCAAAGACAGCAGGTTGTGTTCAAAGAGACAGTACAGATACGGGCTGTGATGTCACGCTGCTAATGGTCTGTTGATGAGTGAAATGAAGGGGGTGTGTGGTTCAGTGCTGTCAAAGGCTGAATTTATTGGGTCGAGCTGAGAGGCTGAGAGCTGGCAGGGCAGCAGTCGTCTTTGTCCCAGATGGCACCCTATTCCCTATATAGTGCCCTGGTGAAACGTAGTGCACTACACAGGGAATAGAGAGCAGGTTCAGTGCTGTCATGTAGCTCACCGCCTGATGAGATGGAGATGGTCTCAGCCTCACACTGGGGCCAGCGGTGTGTTTGCGTCTGTTGTTCAGCTCCTCGGTGCTTTCTGTCTGTCCTCTGCCGGCTCTCTGACAAGGCTTACTTCCTGCTGTTCGAGGCCCACCAGTCTGACTCCTGCTCTTCACGTCATAAAGCCTACAGGTGGTGGTGTCCTTCTTGGTCCCTCTGTCTTTCTGGGGCAACACGGCAGCAGCAGCAGAGGACTCTTTGACTTTAGCTCTCGTCTGAGCAACAAGGTCTTCTTTCGTAATGTCGGCCTGCCACAAAAAAAGACAACAACCAAGCAACGGGGGATTTACTCGAGGACAGCATTTAGTGACCTATCTTGGGATAGTCCTTTGTTCAGAAATGGTAATTGTCTTCTTCAGCTAAAACTGAAAGCCTCTCCCAAAGACAATGGATTCAGATGCTACAGACAAGTAACAGACAACATCCAGCCATGAGACACATTTGAACCCTATTCCCTTTATAAAGCACTACAAGAGTAGTGCACTATAGAGGGAACAGGGTGCCATTTAGGACGCACCCCATGGACGTAATTGAAACAAATTTCTTCAGGTTCAGCAGATTAATTATATACAGTACCAGTCAAAAGTTTGGTCACAGGTTTGGTCAAGGGTTTAAAAACTCCCAACTATTTTCTACATTGTAGAATAATAGTGAAGACATCAAAACTATGAAATAACACATGGAATCATGTAGTAACCAAACAAGTGTTAAAACAAATCAAAATAGATTTTATATTTGAGATTCTTCAAAGTAGTCATCCTTTGCCTTGGTGACAGCTATGCACACTCTTGGAATTCTTTCAACCAGCTTCACCTGGAATGCTTTTCCAACAGTCTTGAAAGTTCCCACATGTGCTGAGCACTTGTTGGCTGCTGTTCCTTCACTCTGTGGCCCAACTCATCCCAAACCATCTCAATAGGGTTGAGGTTGGGTGATTGTGGAGGCCAGGTCATCTGAAGCAGTACTCCATCACTCTCCTTCTTGGTCAAACAGCCCTTACACAGCCTGGAGGTGTGTTGGGTTATTGTCCTGTTGAAAAACAAATGACAGTCCCAATAAGCGCAAACCAGATGGGATGGTGTATCGCAGCAGAATGCTGTGGTAGCCATGCTGGTTAAGTGTGCCTTGAATTCTAAACAGTGTAACCAGAAAAGCACCACCACGCCATCACACCTCCTCCTCCATGCTTCACGGGAACCACACATGCAGAGATAATTCGTTCACCTACTCTGCGTCTCACAAAAACACTGCGGTTGGAACCAAAAGACATATTTCCACCGATCTAATTGCTTGCGTTTCTTGGCCCAAGCAAGTCTCTTCTTCTCATTGGTGTCCTTTAGTAGTTCTTTGCAGCAATTCGACCATAAAGGTCTGATTCATGCATTTTCCTCTGAACAGTTGATGTTGAGATGTACGTGAACTCTGTGAAGCATTTATTTGGGCAGCAATTTCTGAGGCTGGTAACCCTAATGAACTTATCCTCTGCAGCAGAGGTAACTCGGTCTTCCTTTCCTGTGCCGTTCCTCATGAGAGCCAGTTTCATTATAGCTCTTGATGGTTTTTGCGACTGCACTTGAAGAAACTTCTTGAAATTTTCCAGATTGACTGACCTTCATGTCTTAAAGTAATGATGGATTGTCATTTCTCTTTGCTTATTTGAGCTGTTCTTGCCATAATATGGACTTTTACCAAATAGGGCTATCTTCTGTATACTACCCCTACCTTGTCACAACACAACTGATTGGCACAAACGCATTAAGAAGGAAATAAATTCCACAAATGTATTTTTAACAAGGCACACCTGTTAATTGAAATGCATTCCAATGCATTCATACCTCATGAAGCTGGTTGAGAGAATGCCAAGAGTATGCAAAGCTCTCATCAAGGCAAAGGGTGGTTACTTTGAAGAATCTCAAATATAAAACACATTTAGATTTGTTTAACACTTCTTTGGTTACTACAAGATTATTTCAGAGTTTTGATAACATTCACTATAATTCTACAATGTAGAAAATAGCTAAAAAGAAAGAAAGTAAAACCCTGGAATGAGTAGGAGTGCCCAAACTTTTGACTGGTACTGTAGATATTTGGACGTGAGGACATGAAAGCCTGGGGACATTTATTTGGCACAGTCAGCAGTCTTT
Organism: Oncorhynchus mykiss; assembly: GCF_057628025.1. Lineage (NCBI taxonomy): Eukaryota > Metazoa > Chordata > Actinopteri > Salmoniformes > Salmonidae > Oncorhynchus > Oncorhynchus mykiss. The sequence continues at coordinate 41,375,183 of NC_143040.1, forward strand.
ACCGCTGCTCAAATGCTCTTCTTTGTATGGAGCATCACTCTTCTTCTACCACAGTGAAATTGTGAACCATCAACTCGGAGTTTGAGTCAATTCTCAACTGTGCCAGAAAGCTTTTTTCAAAAATGAGACAGAAAAAAAGAGAACCAGTTGGAATATGCTCTCTGCTGCAAAGCCTAGAAAAAAGGGCGGCTGAACTCAGTCCCTCGCGGCTTTTGCGGCCGAGATATTTACTTTCAAACAGCACGGAGCATTTAAACCAAATTGCATGGATTATTTTGATCTCTCAGAGGAGGACTAAGGGTTGAAAATAAGTTGAAAGACTTGACTTGAAAAATATAGTTTTCTGGATCGCATACCACTCTGGCAGACTACTTAGAGTAATGTCAACGAAATGTAATATCTTATGGGGTGTCGGGTGTTCATAAGACACTTTGATCTAGCACTATTCAACTGGACATGAATGTTGTGCACCATATGCTGATTCAACTGGACCAAAAACAAAAACGGCAGTTGGAACAAACCAACTGAAATGACTCAGGGTGACCTTCTGAAATGACTCACCTGGATATCCTTGCTCAGGGCGTTGATCCATGCATCCACAGTCTTCTTGATCCTGACTTCTTCTGTGGTGTCCCTGGAACACATGGATGCTTTACCATGCTGGAGCTGCAGCCAACGTCCCCAACTTACCCCCATCCACACCGCATAACATAAATCACGCAGTATTGCCCTTCCCAGGACACTCAACCATATCAACGTGAACTCGTAACACAGCACTTGATGTGTTTCCGTATGAGGAAACACTAAGTATGTGTCATAATAACGGGAATGGGTGCGTACTGTTCATGTTAACTAAACCGGTAGCTGGCTATATCCATTAGGCTAGAGCATCGTCTGTCTACCCATATCAACACACACTTGGAACCAGATGATCTAGTATATCCCTAATATACTGTACTGTGTCATCAGCACAACAGATCAATACACTTTTTTTTCTCTACTCCCTACATCTAGCCATGTTGTTTTTACTTTTTATTTTATCTTTAACTCTGCATTGTTGGATACCCGTAAGGAAGCATTTCACTGTTAGTCTACACCTGTCGTCTACGAAGCATGTGACAAATACAATTTGATTTGACTTCATCAGCTATGGATATGAGAACGCCAGAGGGATATAATCAGAGGGTAAGACCACATTATGCAGATCCCACTTTCTCCTCTCCTTTTGTATTTCTGTAGCACCGCGCCAGCCATCCAGACAGAACAAGGAATAGAGAGAGGGTACTGAGGCTTGACAGATTCCTACCAGAACTCAGAATCAATGCAGCAGCTCAGTGAGGAAAGCCCACCAGGGCTGCTGTGTGTCTGTGTGTTTACGCAAGTGTGTGTGTGTGTGTGTGTGTGTGTGTGTGTGTGTGTGTGTGTGTGTGTGTGTGCGTCAGCGAGGCAGGGAGGCAGCTAGCTCCTCATTTTGATGCTGAGGAGAGAGTCGCTGTCTCTGGGCAGAAAAATGCCATCTCCCTTTCCCTCTGAGATCCTGAGGAGTGAGGGGGGTGGGGGGGGGTCTGGTCTCTGCTGTGAGGTGAGCAGCTGGCTGAATTGGGAGGGGAGAGGAAGAGTGGAGGGTAGAGGAGAGGGAGTTGAGCTTTATTGACACAGACCCAAACCTCATTACCCATACAGATGAAGCTACCCTCCATGGCTGCATTAGCTCCAAGCCCTGGTGTCTCTTTGAGTGTGTGATCTGGGATGGATCTACCTAATCAGGCGATGCCTCCAGACACAAAAATATATAATAATAATAATAATTTGTCACAGGTGCAGTGAAATGTGATGTTTTACAGGGTCATCCACAGTAGTACGGTGCCCCTGGAGCAAATAAGGGTTAAGTGCCTTGCTCAAGGGCACATCGACCGATTTTTCACCTTGTCGGCTTGGGTTTTCAAACCAGCGACCGTTCGGTTACTGGCCCAACGGTCTAACCGCTAGGCTACCTGCCGCCCAAGTGTGTCAGTCATCAGTTCAGCATGTGACCTTCAGTAAACGACTTGCTTCGAAAACAAACCTGAACTATTATTATTCTAGAATGTTCACCATGCCTGATAATACCTTTATTGTAACAGGCTTTTGTCCATGATGGCAAACGTATCAACTGCTGGACAAAATTCAATGTAAAACATTTAAATGAGAGCTGAAAGCGGAGGCCTGGGAATCACACAGCCAATATGCAATGATTCATACAGATGGTAAGAAATGACCAGAACTAGGCCTAATGATAGTTGTCTGCACGCATAATATCCCCATTGGAACAGCATCAGGAAATTCTCTGGAATATGGAAAACAGGAACTGTGCGCCACTGTCTATGAGGTCGAGGAGAGAGAGCACCACGACTCAACTATTCTGTAATCCAACACAGAAACAACAATAGACAAGGCTGCCTGAACCCCTGCCGAGAAATGTTTAGTTTGAAAAATTCAAACAACTGTCTGTGCCAACTGCCAAGGGTCGTGGACAAATGGCTGTCTGCTTCTAATTTACAGACGGGGGATATCGGGATTCATATTTAAGCCAGAGACAGCATGTGTCCGGCAGCACAACGCTGGAGAGGCCAAACAAAAGAAATGAGAGGAAATAAATCTAATCGAGAACAGTTTTTGAAAAAGAACAAGAGCGCTGTGGAGTGGTGATAGTGGAAGTAGTCCACCAACTCTAGGAACACAGATACTGCAGACAGGCAGAGACAGGTGTGGACCGGGGCCAGGACGCCCGTCCAAGTGTGTTCTCACTGAACACACCCGGTGAGCTATAACACAAGTAAGCAGAGCACAGACTGCCACGCTTGTTTGAGCAATTGAGATGGAGGCACATTTTTGTTTGCAAATGGCTTCATTAATATGTTGTGTGGAAATAGATGGCATTAAGTCACACCCCTGCCTCATTTTACAATGTCATGCAATACAAATGACTGAATCCACCAGGCAACCATCCAGTCACATTTGAGGGGGATGTCAAGCCGTCCGCTACAGTTCCCTCCCCCTTACCTGAGCATCTGGCAGCCTAGTCCTGTGACCTTTCCAATGAAGGAAAAGACTAACGCCATTATGGGGGGGGGGCAGCTGCATCAATCAGTGTGTTTGTGTTGTCATGCTCTGACATTAGCTCAGAGCTGATTATCGGCCGGCTGCCATTTTGGAGATGATCAGCGTACGAGCTGCCATTTTGGCTCAGGTTGGTTTTAGTTATATTATAATACGAGGTGGAGGGAATAGTGTCCCACTGAGCCAACATTTAAAAAAACAAACTGAAAACACATCATACCGTAGTAATGTGTGTTGTGTGGTTGCTATGTGATGACATCATCTGAGTAACCCGTTCACTGTACTTTCCTTTATGTTGAAATCCTATGGTTCCTCTCGTTGCCTGTTCTCTGGACAGACTTATCATTCACACCATGTATAATCCTTGGGATTAGAACACCATATTGAGTGAACCCATGCGACTCAAATCAATGAAATTGCTGTGGTCTGAGAAGCTTTGTCCACTCTAGTAATGATATTTTTCTGGTGTAATCTAGCTTCTTCAAAGCGGGAGAGAATTAGAACCTGTTTCTATGATTAGAAGAGCATTGAAAACTCCTGTTATATTATGGCTGTAATGAGATGACTTTTCACCCAGAGAGAGACTGTATCGTTATGCTAAAGACTACTCCTTTCTGAAGGACCCTGTCTGTGTGCTGTGGACGTAAGGCAGCCAAACGGTCTCCATTTCAATGTTTAAACCACTTATTCCGCACTCCATTAGAGAGCGAGAGCGAGAGCGAGAGAGAGAGAGAGAGAGAGAGCGAGAGAGCGAGAGGGAGAATGAGACAGAGCTCAGCCTTGGGTGCTGCATCGCAAGCCATTAGGCAATCTCACCCACGTGAACTTTATTAATGTCACAATGAATCTCTAGGCATGAAAAGGCATCGCTCCGCCACGACTCCATAAGGAGAATGCAACGCTTCGGATGTGTAGCGGATATTTATACTGAACAAAAATATAAACATAACATGCAACAATTTCAAAGATTTTACTGAGTTACAGTTCATATAAGGAAATCAGTTAATTTAAATAATTGCATTAGGCCCTAACCTTAGCAGGAACAAAAGCGCTTTACACAGAAATAAATACTCCTCAGTACTCCTCCCTCCCTCCCCTCAGACGATCCCACAGGTGAAGAAGCTGGATGTGGAGGTCCTGGGCTGGCGTGGTTACACGTGGTCTGCGATTGTGAGGCCGGTTACGTACTGCCAAATTCTCTAAAACGACACTGGAGGCGGCTTATGGTAGAGAAATCAACAATAAATTATCTGGCAACAGCTCTGATTGACATACCTGAAGTCAGCATGACAATCGCACGCTCCCTCAAAACTTGAGACATCTGTGGCATTGTGCTGTGTGACAGAATGGCACATTTTAGAGTGGCCTTTTATTGTGCCCAGCACAAGGTGCACCTCTCTAATGACCAGGCTGTTTAATCAGCTTCTTGATATGCCACACCTGTCAGGGGGATGGATTATCTTGGCGAAGGAGAAATGCTCACTAACAGGGATGTAAACAAACTTGTGCAAAAATAAACACATGGGACCAACACTTCACATGTTGCGTTTATATTTTTGTATATACTTCAAATAACCTCTCTCTTTTATATGAGGAAGTGATTTGACAATTTCTTGGCTTGTTTGAAAGGCAGTAAACAAACAAACAAACACAACCAAACGAGACATCTCCTGAGATTTACAACGTTGATTAATCAATGGTCTCTCCATGCTTTCACAAAAGTTCTCCCTGTTCAGTTCTCCAGAAACAAAATGGCAGGATGGCCTACTGGATACTAATGTTGGCAAGGAAGGGAAACAAAAAAATCAGTCAAGAATGAAAGAAATGACATTCATTGGTGTGCCATTACCTTACCATTAATAAATAAGGCACCATTTCCCTGGGTAAAACCTCCAGGGTCCTCACCGTCTCTCAAGCAGACTCACTGAGAAGAAGGATAGGAGAGGGGAGCACTGAGATGTCCCTACATGCCAAACATCTGCTACGTTACAGATTCTCACTGCTCATCACAACATTACATGTCTATCTATGCAAGGTGCAGTTAGCGCATTAACCAAAAGGTTGCTAGTTCGAATCCCCGAGCAGACAGGGTGAGAAATCTGTGGATCTGCCCCTTGAGCAAGGCATTTAACCCTAATTGCTCCAGGATCGCTGTCAATAATGGCTGATTCCATTTCACACCTCACACAGGTTACCTTCCACTTGCAGTGAAACAGGACAAATATAAGCGTCCCCAGTTTCCAGTCAGTCACTTCAGAGTCCACATCTCACATAGAATTTATTGGGTCGAGCTGAGAGGCTGAGAGCTGGCAGGGCAGCAGTCGTCTTTGTCCCAAATGGCACCCTAATCCCTATGTAGTGCACTATTGACCAGGGGCCATGGGGAATAGGGCGCCATTTGGGACGCATCCCGTCCTCTCCTCCCCACTGACAACTGCCTGTCATAGGGATTGTTCCATTTGGCTTAGACCTCCGCAGCCTCCAGTGTGCTCTCAACAGGAGATACACAGCTCTCAACAACGGAGCTCAGCGCAGGCAATCACTGCCCTGAATTCTCCCAATTTGCCCTCCGCACATTCCCCACTTGACAACAACAACCCAAAATGCTGCGAGGACATTTATTATAGTCAGAAAGTTTCTCCAGGGATAGATTTGCTTGAATGACCATGTTGGGGGACTGTTGGACTTGTTCTCCATCTTTAACATCTCTACCCTCACATCGGTGGTGATACATACTGGTGGTGGAGGGGAGTCACCTCAAACATTTAAATTGCTTAGAGTTCAAGAAAGGTTATATTAAGGAAATGATCTGTTTATGTCCGTTAAAGCTCGACTCTTTAGTTGCCACATTCATGTTTTTGACTGATAAATTAACGTTAGGATATATACCCATTGATGCCTCATGAGCTTAGTTCAACTGTCGTGCCCCATCAGAACATGAACTTGTGTTACTCCAATGTTTGGAAACAACATTGGCGTAACATTCAGGCTAATTTTAGCCCCAAGCTGCAGGGGAGACCGGAGCTGACCACCTGTGTGTTACCTGTTGCAGGAGAGTGCCTCTAACTGGGAGTGCAGGGTCTCTCCGTCCTTAGCCCTCAGCATGGCCTCCACATTTTCCTCCAGGTTCTTCTTGTGTCGTTGGACCTGCCGGAGGACCCTCTCAGCATCCTCAAACATGGAGGGGCATGGCCGGCTCTGCTGCAGCAGGGTGGGGGTGGGCCTGGCGGGAGGCAGGGGGAGGACTGGAGGGAGCACTACGGCCACCTCTTCCCGAGACTGTTGGTGGGAGGGTGGGGGGACCTTTAGATGACACATGCACAGTTCACCACAGAGACATATATTTAGAAAGAAAGATCTCGATTTCAATGGATATCTCGATTACCTCCGGTTCCACACATTTCAACATTTTGTCGGCTGGGCTTAGCTATTTAGGTCAAAACCATTCAGAAGCATAAGAGGAGTACAATAAAAGAAGAATCCATTACACTCCAGTTTGATTCTGGCTTTAATAACTGTCACTATCGGGCGACAGGCAGCGGTGAGAGAGAATGCTAGCCAGGCACTTGCATCTGCTGCATCCACTACCAATAGCAATAGTTACTCCAAAATCACCTTTTTCCTGTGCTGATGAAAGAGACAGAGAGAGATAGGGACCCGTTCTGTTCCCTCTCTTTTTTCTCCCCACCCATCACAAGGCATTCCTTTCAGGCAGATCTGATACAGCTGGAGACCTTGGATGTTTCTTTCATCCTCCCCTCATCTTGTTCTCGTCTCGTATATATATTACATGAATCTGTGTGCCTGGCTGCCCCGCGTGGCTGCGTGGGGAGGAACAGACGACAGCCTTCCATCGTTCGCTAGCCGAGGGTCGTTTGTTTCAGCCTCGTGCTTCCCCGTCGCTTTCGCAAATAGTGCAAAATCAAGACCACTTACACGGTTATCAGACACCATTTCCCAACTTTTGTGTATAAGCGGGTTATTTGTCTCGCTCGTTTCTGTGGGAAAGGCATTTTCACAGCAACAGTGGACTGCAGTAAAGGGGGGAGATTCGTCCTTGCTTTTCACATCTGCGCTGCTGACAGCAATTCAGTCATTCGGTCTGAAATGTGGCAACTGAAATAGTCTGGTGAGGTACAGCATGGAAAGAAGAAATTCCTTAGTTGCCAAGTCAATCCCAGAACCTGTAGAGAACAGGCATTGTGACAACACCAGACTGACCAAACTTAATCAGAATGCATGTCAATGAGTCACATCCAATAGAGTATTCACCCAACACACCAATAGGCTAGCACAGGACCAACCAACCAATGCGACAACTGTCATCATTACTCTTTCTCTCTGTAGAAAAAGCCAGAGTGGTTGAATAATAGGCTTGGGGAAATCTCTTTCTGCTCTAGCCATTGTGCATTCTCCTTTGGTCCATGTGTAAAACAGAGATAACCACACCACTGATTTAAAATGGACACAGCTGAAAATGCAGGGATACAAGTGTGGTATTGTGTCTGTCCGCTGCTTTGGCGGTGGCTTGGTATGGATGGATGGCAACACAGACCGTACTACACAGAATGTAGGGAGGAAAACCTCCCTACCTCGTGAGGCTGGCACTGCAGAGGCAGGCAGGGGTTGCTATGGGAACCTACCATGGAGACGCAGGGAGGAGGGTGGTGGTGCATGGTGGCGGGAGAGGGGATAGTGAGCTGCTTGCTGCTGCTGCTGCTGCTTGCGGTGTTGCTGGTCTTGGCTGATGCCGTCTCTCTGACAGTCTCTCTGCACTCTGCAGCAGGAAAAGCCTTGTGAGCCTGGATGAGAAGGACAGAGGAACGCAACACAGGGTGTCTGAGTACCACCCGACTGACACAAAGCGGCGTTGGCTGGACATGTTTCTCTGACTCAAAGTCATACTGGAGGATCTGATCTCGTTGTAAGAGGCCACACTTGATCATTTGTGGGACACAGAAATGCTGTACTCATACATTTTCATCATGACCAAGCATTCACAAATGTCCTACACCAGCAGAACGGGCGACCATTAAATGATCGTGCCTGCCACTAAACCCCACGATAAAAGAACTACTGCATTAAAACCTGGTGTGACAATGACAGGCATTCCATTTAATCCAGACACACAGCGAAGGGACCTGGGTGTTACTGCCTATTCTGAGGGCAGAGAGAGAGAGAGAGAGAGAGAGAGAAAGACACAGAGAGAGAGAGAGACAGAGAGAGAGAGAGAGAGAGAGAAAAACGTGCTTCCTTCCTATTCTTGCAGCCCACAGACAGACCTACAGACCAACAGGCGGACCGACTGACAGAGACAGAGAGACAGACAGGCAGGCAGACAGACAGCGGCAGGCCAAATAGCATTCACACCCTGCATCCTCAATTATATGCTAATGTATAATTTGCCGTGTGCTACATTATTCTAAGCTGATGGAATTTTTCAGCAGCGGCAGAGGCGTGCTCGGAAACTCAATGCCTGGTTGGCGCGGCGACGGGATCAGAGTGTAATAGACGGGAACAGGCGTCGGGCGGCTGTGGCAGGGCGTTCGTTGGGTAAGGATGAAGAAGTGTTGTAATTTATTAAGGGGAGAGGAGAGGGAGAGGAGAGGGAGAGGGTAGAAACAATAGAACACTGCTGTCTTGGTCATTGAAATACCAGACACACTCGTGTCTTGGCTTGATTTCATCAGTGGTAAAGGCACCAATTAGATTAGCAAAATCCCAAAGCTGAACACAGACGAGAGGATGATATTGGCCCACTTAGGGAAACAGGAAACGTCCTGACGGCTCTGTGTGTGTGTGTGTGTGTGTGTGTGTGTGTGTGTGTGTGTGTGTGTGTGTGTGTGTGTGTGTGTGTGTTGTCGGGGTGCCTCCTGTCGTTCAGAGCAATAAATGGGTACAGGGATAATCTCATTCTCCAGTCTGAATGTCTCCAATATGCCAATAATAGATTTAGGAGGAACTGAGCAGCACCAGCAATAACAGCTTATAGACTTGGTGCATTAGAATACAAAAGGAAAGTTAATGGAAAAGGCCACACAGAACTGGTGTAATGGGAAAGTCATTGTGAGGGCCGACAGCAGTTGACAGTTTTTCTCTTGACCTTGATTATCTTCTAGGGGAAAAGAAAACTGTTTGACAATAGTTTGGAGTTCCTCAAGGCTCTGTTCTCTGACCTCTTTTGTTCTCATTATATTGCTACCAGTAGAGGTTATTCAAGAAGGCTTAAAAAAGTGCAGGGAAAATCTCTATATACAGTATTATTGATAAGATAGACAGTTGATATTTCTTGACAGTTTATAGTTCCTCTCAGTCAGTCCATCTCACCTGCAGCAGGGTCTGCATCTCAGTTTTGAGGCGTCCCAGTTCCTGAAGTGTATCATTGGCTCGTTTCACGGCTGAGCTGGGTTGCTCAGGAACCCCAAAGGATGATGGGAGGCCTGGCTGGTGACCTCCTCCTCCTCTACCTTGGTGATTTGCGTCGCTGTGCTTCGCTAATGCTGCAATGACCAGCTCTCTAACCCCCTCTTGCTGGTGTTGGCCTTCCCTGTAAGGAAATAAAGTGTGGGCGTTAGATGAAGAATGCTTCTATTGTTCATTTTCTTGTCAGATGACACAAATTCCATCTTTGCAGGCAAAACTGTCTGCAATGCCAATGCTGTGACATCATTACAACTTTGCAATGATGGTATTACAAAATCAGAATGTGCCCGCTGAACTTGGTCAGCTCATCCATTAGGAAAGTAGGAGAGGAGAGCCAGCCTTCCGTCTGGCCTGGAGAAGTGTTTGCCCTTCAGGGAAGAGGGCCAGAGTGGTGGCACAGCACCAATAACATGACTCACACATAGAATGGCTTCCAAGCAGACTACGTAATGCTGTTGCTAGATCGCCAAAGACTTAAATTGCATTAAGTGGCTGAGTCGAGTGAGTCCTGCTTTGGATGGAGGGGAAAGCCCATAGGGTCATTCAGAGGCCAATGAGGCCGGCTGTCTTGTTATATTGCCATATTTGGTTGAGACTCTAGCCCGCTACAATATCCAATAGTAACAGCCTGTTATTAGTGTATGAAAAAAAAACACATGAACTGTCCGTCCTTTTCCTGTACAGTGAGCCTCATTATTTACATTTCAGTTTCATTTGAGTGATAATTGGCATACAATCAAATCCGTCTAATATTGGATCTGAGAGCTGTGTTTACACTGGCAGGGATGGAGCCGATAATGAGTGGACTCCGAAGATCTGAGCGAGGGGGTTCATGGAGGTACAACCAAGGCCTCTCTGACTCTGTGCGTGTGCTTCAAATGAACTGTTTTTATAGTGTAGGGTTGACAATTCATCGTGTGTTACTGACTGTGAACTCAATGGCTCCAATACTGCTGGGTCTGTCCACTTTTTTGAGAAATTAATCACACACACACACAGACAGTTTCCACTTCACTTCATCACAGTAACATATTTGAAATGATACAAAAGCAACTTCATCCACAGTAGACAGACTGTTATAATCGTCCCTGTCGGGTTCTACAGGCAGGAACAGAACCACCTACTGTGAATTGCCAAAACTGTCACACAAAAGTACCGCCATTGAAATCAAAACGATCCTCTAGATTCTTTTGTCTTGTCATGTCGCAAAAAAAAATGGAAAAAAGTATTCCTTAATTTCTATGGTTTCACAGCAGGCGATGGAGACTTTCTTGACGTTTTTCTGCATAGCCGCGGGAAGTAGTTAGATTTGTTTTTTTTGCCCGCGCTGCAGACGGATATAGCTGTACGTTAATACAGGACAAGTAAAGGCCCTGTGCACTACTTTTGTGAAAAATAAAATAATGTACAAAACAAAAAGAATGGAGAGAGAGAACACTGAGGCCTACACATTTTAATGTAGTGTATCCCACATTGGGAAGGAGGAAACGAGAGAAGATGCGAGAGAGGCTAGCTGACATGTATGGCTCCCCCTGAGTCGTGCTCACAATGCAAAGGTCACCATTGAGAGGCAGAGGCAGTGCCAATCCTCTGGGCAGGGTGCGTGTGTGTACTTATTTACAGTTCCCTCCTGAATTATTGGCAACCTAGGTAAATATGGAAAAAAAATGGCTGTTGAAAAATGTCATTGATGTTTATCAGCTTGATTTTACAATCAAAATATCATATGAATCTAACCTTGAATTTAGTTTTTTTTTTATCTACAAAAAACAAAAAGTCAATAAATATTTGTTTTATTCTAAAACATGCGTGTCACAATTATTGAAATTCTTATTAACAAAATCGAATTGATTAAGATTTTTCTTTTTAAAGTTAATCTGAGTCCTTGGGAACTCTTAAGTGGTCATCCATGGCTTCTTGTTTCTCTGGGGTATAAATATGAGGTGATACCCAGGCCAAACTCCCTTAGTCATCCATCAACATGGGATAGGCCAGAGAACACACAAATGAAATGAGACAAAAGGTTGTTGACCTTTAGAAATCAGGCAGTGGCTATAGAAAGATAGCTACACTCCGGAAAATACCCATATCCACTATTAGGTCAATAATTAAGAAATATAAAACAACTAGAGCTGTGATGAACCTGCCTGAAAGAGGAGGCAGGTGTATTTTGCCCCCACGCACAGTAAGAAGGATGGTTCAAGTCACATTAAAATGGTGTTTTCCCAACTCATCAAACATAGGAGACGACTCAGAGTTGTTATCTTGGCAAAGGGAGGGGCTCACAAAGTACTAAATATTTATTTGAACAATTTAAACTAAATTAAAGTTTAGACTCATATCATATTTTGAGTGTAAGATCAAGCTGATAAACGCTGGCATTTTTTCACAGATTTTTTTTGTTCATATTTACTTCGGGTGCCAATAATTCAGGAGGCAACCATATGTAACAGAACGGAGGGCTGCCGTGTGGGTAGCAATCATCCTGTCAACTTTTGGAGCAGAAAGGGGCTCTGCACCACGCGTCTCTGCAGCACACGTCTAGCAACCCTGGAATCTTCACAGTACTGCCTTATACAATACCCAGGCCACTGGCCCTACACTCGCAACTTCATTCTGTAGGGAGGGGAAGATTTTTTTTTGACACAACTCAAAGAATCTTGCAGATTAGGAATGTTCTGACTCAAACTGACAAAGGACAGGATTTACTCTGGATGCGTAGCAGTGACAGGTATTGTGTACTTGACATTCCACTCCGTTCCAGGAGATTGTAATCCTAGCGTCCAGGCTAAAACAGAGAAGTATTGCTAGGACGGCAGCATCTCTACTCAGTATACTAAGTCCTCTATGGCGGTAGAACCATGCAAGTCAGATCCGCTGTGTGGGGTTTACAAAAACAAGTAATAATGTATTCCATTTTTTTTAGTGCTGGGCGGGAATATGATACACATTGACATTTATGTAAGCAACTGAGGAAAATGTATGCATAAATGATACGAGGTAAACTTCAAAGGGAAGGAGAATCTAACAACCTCTGACCATTATCAGACTTTTAGATCCATGGACTAACATGGAACATGGTGTAAATGTCAATCTTCACAGTGGCAACCCGTCATTCAGGGGAGGTGGGGGAGAGCCCCACGTGTTTAGCTAAAAAAATAAAAATACATGTTTTGCATGTTATTTTGGCATTAATACTTGTCACATATCAGTTTGCAAACAAAAAATCTAATAATCATTGAGTTAATAAAGCCAAATACAAACATGGTATTTTTTTGCTTTCTTGAGGAAGGCAGCTCCAAAATGCAGGTGTTTCAGCCTAGCTCAGTGCTTTCTGTGATGGTGGGGCAGCCAGTGGAAAAATACGGAGCGTAGGGGTTGGTAATGTTCTCTAGTTGTGCCGTGATTGGCTCATTGTTCTGTCACTCATGGGGACACTACGTCACCATAAAATCTACAGGGAGAGTTCGAAAATTCAAGCCCCTTGGGTGCTGCCATAGAGTTATATTAGAAGTGCCCATCCAAGAAGGCTCAAGGTCATTGAGCACATATAAAATGAAGTCAAAACACGTTATATCTACCGTAGCTTTGATTGGACTGATCATGTCAACATCATACATTCAGAATCTTAGCTAGCAAGCTAGACAAGAAGTCAACGTCATGAATCACATCGACAATCTACAGTCATCCTTTTCCATCCTTGTCATATGATGAGAAATTATAGATAAAACATCAGTTGTCATTTGTACTTTGGACATAAACATAATACAACAATCGCAAATTCAATAATGAGTGGTTTGGAAGGAATCAGTGGCTAACTGCAAGTGTTGCAAAGCAATCACTAGCCTGCTATTTAGTGGAGTGGGTGTATGGTCCAAGTATGGGTTTTAAGGGCCTCTTTTACAAGCTTAAAAGGATAAACATTCATATGCCATGGGCCAGAAAAGGTTGAATACATTGGCCATGCTGTCAATCCAGCATGACTTCTGCTGCGTTCAAAACAACTGGAAACTCGGAACTGGGAAATCTCAGACATCAGTGAGTTCAAGACAACTGGGAACTCGGGGAAAAAAAACGAGCTCCTACTGGGAAAATACGTTTTGAATGGTCATCCAACTCAGAATTCCAAGTCGGGAACTCGGGCCTCTTTCTAGAGCTCCGACATGAAGATCATTGATGTCATGATCGACCTTGTTTCTTTCCGAGTTCCCAGTTGTCTTGAAAGCACCATCAATCCAGAAAATGCCAGACTTTGATGACAAAAGACAAAATTTGCCCACAAGGACCGCCGCACAACCTTCCTTTTCAAATGAGTACAGCACAACAAGATGTATTGTATGCTGCTTCATAAAATGATGTAATATGCCAGAGAAATATGTATAGGGTAGCTAAGAAAGTAATACTAAGTGTATGTTGTGTAGTAAGCTGTTAGTAGCCCATGTGTCTCACCCTGATTATGTGGTCCCTTTCCCCCTCAAAACTTAGCCTACTGTTCTGACTTGGTGGTGCACATGTAGCCCATAGCCTGTTTTAGAGAAATGTAATCATTGAATAATGTAAGAGCATTCATTGTCTGCGTATATGCCACATGTATTTATCCTATGGCTCTGACTTGGTGTACAGGGAGAATACTGTAAGAACGGCCCACACAACCCAATCAAGCTGCACTGCTTCTTAACACAGCGCGCATCCACCCGGAAGCCAGCCACACCAATGTGTCGGAGGAAACACCGTGCACCTGGCGTCCTGGTTAGCGTGCACTGCGCCCGGCCCGCCACAGGAGTCGCTAGTGCACGACGAGACAAGGATATCCCTACCGGCCAAACTCTCCCCAACCCGAACGAAGCTAGGCCAAGTCTCTGGTGGCACAGCTAGCACTGCGATGCAGTGCCTTAGACCACTGCGCCACCCGGGAGGCCAATAAGAACATTTTTACATGCTAAATTCACCACTGCAATCACACAATGATGTGTCTGTTCTGCCCTCAGTTCTGCCCTCTGAGGGAGACCGAGACAGAAAGAAGTAGCAGCATTGGTTCCTTCATTTCCCTTTCGGGGGCGTTCTGTTCTCTTCCAATAAATAAACATTAAGGCAGAATGTCATGCTGTGTGTCTGGTAGCGCTGATGTATCCCACTCAGTAAGATGTTTTCAATCAGCCTTAAGACGCCTCAAAATGAGCTAATCCATTTGCAGAGCGAGAGAGTGGCTTGTTGATGCCAGCCTTTTTGATCTTGCTCAAATTGATTAGGGTGGAGATACAGGGACTCTGAGACAAAACGTCCTGTTAGAGGTCACCATATGCAAATGTCTACTCTCTCCCTCTCCCCTTCCATGGGAAATGTGTTCAAATAGAACAGATTGTTCAACTCACTCCGGCAACGTCTGAAATGGCACCCTGAAACGGTTAGTGCACTACTTTTGAATAGGGTGTTATTCCAGACACCACTTTTTCCCACAAGCTGTTGACAGGTGTGCGTGCAGCCATGCAGATGTGCCTGTGTGTAAAACCTGATCAGAAAATCATTATGGAGGTAAAGAAATGATGCCACGTTGACAGGAAATCTATATGTTTGATCATGTTTTTTTGGGGGGAGGGGGAAGTCGATATGAGAACAAGATCTATATTACATGTCTGTCTTGTTATACAACACATCATGTTGGGTTGAAGCTAGAGGTCTTGGTCAGTCCTTCGCCACGTCTCAGTGATTTTTATACTAACGGATCTACTTGATTATTGTCGGCAGCTTCTGAAATTTCACCTCATGGTCATACATGGTCTTTCTCTCTGGTAACGAGGTAAGACTGTTCTGTATTGTACTGAGCACAGCCCGTTTCTCTAGCCAGCCCTTCTCTCCTGCAGAGGCAGGCAAACACACACACACACACACATACACACACACACACACACACACACACTTAAAGTGGAATCTGGTGGACAAAAGAGGGGAAGATACCTTCAACTAAAAGGGCTGAAAAAGATTGGGTTGTTGATGGAGGACCGTGCCAGATCTGAAGGAGAGACTTCCCACTGCTTTCCCTTCCTCTGAAAAAGGTAGAACGAGGACTCGTCGCCATGGGGACAGTTTCAAATGTCTCTCTCTTTGTGAGTGCAAAGGAGAGGTGTCGAGACAATTCATATCCCATCCGTAAGCCAGATAGAGTATTTATAGATGGAACTATGACACGTGTAGAGTGGGTGTGAGGCGAGGGGGATGTCTTTGACAAACCAGTGACTTCAAAAAATGATGAATGAACCACAGAGGAAAAAGCTGAAATGATTCAAAACAAAATATAATACATCCGGGAGGTTAGCTCTTAAAACATCTGTCTTTGTGAGTTCGACATCTGATCCTCCACCGCCCCCCGCCCCCTTGAACATTGGGATTCTTTTGGCCACTTCCTAAAACCATCCTCATCCTGCCTTCAACATGCGGTCATTACTCCCACCACCACCAGAATAGCTGCTATTATCTTATCAATATCAGAGGCATATCAGGGAGCCTGGTGGTGGTGGTCTCACCCTCCACCCTCTCTGCTCTGGTGTTTTCACGTGCGTCTTTTCCTGTTGCTGCACCATCCTCCATCCAGCACAGTCATATCCCCATTCCTCTACCATGGCTGCCACAGCACCAGCACTCCCCAAACGCCCCCCAATCTCATTGAGACGTTATCATCAAGCAGCACACGTTTGAATTCCAGCCCCTCTATGTCCAAATCAATCAAATCTACCAGATGTGACCTCATCTCCGTAGTTTGCGTTGATCACCTGATGCCCCGGCAGCTATTCTAGGAATAGCTGCCACTCCTCCGGCCCAATGTAGTTCCCTCTAGGGTGGTGTCATTGGTGTAACTCAGACTGTTGAGCCTGACTGTTTGCAGTGGCCAATGCCTTTGTAGTCAAAACCACCCAACATCTGTTTCATTTTTACACAAAAAGGCCTGGGTTTAGTTTACCCAATTTGTGCTGTGATATCTGGAGCCTGGACTATGAATAACATACTTTGATCACACAAACATTCATCAAACACATTTTATTCAACCCCAGAGCTCTGGGCAACTGATTCCCCGATTCCTGGCTACTATGGGACCTAGGGCTGACCGGTATACCGTATTCTACAATATACCGGTTTGGGTTTTTACTTGACCTTCTATAAGGGAATTTGTTAAAAGTGATACGCAACTCCGGGAGTGTAGTATACGTTTATATAAATCAAATCAAATTTGATTTGTCACATTCGCCGAATACAACAGGTGTAACCTTACAGTGAAATGCTTACTTAGAAGCCCTTAACCAACGATGCAGTTTTAAGAAAATACCCCCCAAAAATAAAAAGTTTAAAAAGTAAGATAAGAAAAACAAATAACAAAGTGCAGCAGTAAATAACTACAGCTGGGCTATATACAGGTGGTACCGGTACAGAGTCAATGTGGAGACTATATACAGGTGGTACCGGTACAGAGTCAATGTGGAGACTATATACAGGTGGTACCGGTACAGAGTCAATGTGGAGACTATATACAGGTGGTACCGGTACAGAGTCAATGTGGAGACTATATACAGGTGGTACCGGTACAGAGTCAATGTGGAGACTATATACAGGTGGTACCGATACAGAGTCAATGTGGAGACTATATACAGGGGGTACCGATACAGAGTCAATGTGGAGACTATATACAGGGGGTACCGGTACCGAGTCAATGTGGAGACTATATACAGGGGGTACCGGTACAGAGTCAATGTACCGGTAGAGAGTCAATGTGGAGACTATATACAGGTGGTACCGGTACAGAGTCAATGTGGAGACTATATACAGGGGGTACCGATACAGAGTCAATGTGGAGACTATATACAGGGGGTACCGGTACAGAGTCAATGTGGAGGCTATATACAGGGGGTACCGGTACAGAGTCAATGTGGAGACTATATACAGGGGGTACCGGTACCGAGTCAATGTGGAGGCTATATACAGGTGGTACCGGTACAGAGTCAATGTGGAGACTATATACAGGGGGTACCGGTACAGAGTCAATGTGGAGACTATATACAGGTGGTACCGGTACCGAGTCAATGTGGAGACTATATACAGGTGGTACCGGTACAGAGTCAACGTGGAGACTATATACAGGGGGTACCGGTACAGAGTCAATGTGGAGACTATATACAGGGGGTACCGGTAGAGAGTCAATGTGGAGACTATATACAGGTGGTACCGGTACCGAGTCAATGTGGAGACTATATACAGGGGGTACCGGTACAGAGTCAATGTGGAGACTATATACAGGTGGTACCGGTACAGAGTCAATGTGGAGACTATATACAGGTGGTACCGGTACCGAGTCAGTGTGGAGACTATATACAGGTGGTACCGGTACAGAGTCAATGTGGAGACTATATACAGGTGGTACCGGTACAGAGTCAATGTGGAGACTATATACAGGTGGTACCGGTACAGAGTCAATGTGGAGGCTATATACAGGTGGTACCGGTACAGAGTCAATGTGGAGACTATATACAGGTGGTACCGGTACCGAGTCAATGTGGAGACTATATACAGGTGGTACCGGTACAGAGTCAATGTGGAGACTATATACAGGTGGTACCGGTACAGAGTCAATGTGGAGACTATATACAGGTGGTACCGGTACAGAGTCAATGTGGAGGCTATATACAGGTGGTACCGGTACAGAGTCAATGTGGAGACTATATACAGGTGGTACCGGTACCGAGTCAATGTGGAGACTATATACAGGTGGTACCGGTACAGAGTCAATGTGGAGACTATATACAGGTGGTACCGGTACCGAGTCAATGTGGAGACTATATACAGGTGGTACCGGTACAGAGTCAATGTGGAGACTATATACAGGTGGTACCGATACAGAGTCAATGTGGAGACTATATACAGGGGGTACCGGTAGAGAGTCAATGTGGAGACTATATACAGGTGGTACCGGTACAGAGTCAATGTGGAGACTATATACAGGGGGTACCGGTACAGAGTCAATGTGGAGACTATATACAGGGGGTACCGGTAGAGAGTCAATGTGGAGACTATATACAGGTGGTACCGGTACAGAGTCAACGTGGAGACTATATACAGGGGGTACCGGTACAGAGTCAATGTGGAGACTATATACAGGGGGTACCGATACAGAGTCAATGTGGAGGCTATATACAGGGGGTACCGGTACAGAGTCAATGTGGAGACTATATACAGGGGGTACCGGTACAGAGTCAATGTGGAGACTATATACAGGGGGTACCGGTACAAAGTCAATGTGGAGACTATATACAGGGGGTACCGGTACAGAGTCAATGTGCGGGGGCACCGGTGTCGAGGTATTTGAGATAATTATTTAGTCTATGACTAGGGTGGCTGGAGTCTAACAATTTTTAGGGCCTTCCTCTGACACCGCCTGGTATAGAGGTCCTGGATTGCAGGAAGCTTGGCCCCAGTGATGTACTGGGCCGTACGCACTACCCTCTGTAGTGCCTAGCAGTTGCCATACCAGGCAGTGATGCAACCAGGATGCTCTTAATGGTGCAGCTGTAAATCTTTTGAGGATCTGAGGACCCATGCCAAATCTTTTCAGTTTCCTGAGGGAGAATAGGTTTTGTCGTGCCCTCTTCACAACTGTCTTGGTGTGCTTGGACAATGTTAGTTTGTTGTTGATGTGGACGCCAAGGAACTTGAAGCTCTCAACCTGCTCCACTACAGCCCCGTCAATGAGAATGGGGGCGTGCTCGGTCCTCTTTTTCCTGTAGTCCACAATCATCTCCTGCATCTTGAGTTTACTCCGTTTGATACTCTAGTCCTCTTTCTCCCTCTCCTGCTGCATGCACTCAAGGAGCGAGCAGTTGCTCGACCGCGGAGTCACGAGCACTTTCTTGCATAAGATGTTGGTGAAAACTATTCTGCTTTCCACAAGCCCATTCATTCACACTCAGGTGGTGTAGCCTGATGCCGACCCAGCTTTGTAGTCAGAACCATTCAACGTTTCCGCTTTATATGACATCAAAAGCCTGGATTTGGTTTAGCCAATTATTTTCAGTGGAGTCTGAACTGAAAGTACCATACTTTGACCACACACAAGTTCAACCACATTTCATTCAACCCCAGAGCTCTGGGCAAAGTGAAATTGGATATCATGAATGGTTATAGTCATTTCTTTCCATGCACTGATAAAAGTAGGGGTTGCTGAGAAGCCCCTTCTCAATGTAATTTAAAAGCAATTTCCCTGAATATGTCAGTGATGTGTTGGACCTTCAGGGTCCTGAACAAGAGGCAGAATTGACTGAATTTTCATGATAACGATGAAAAGGGAGGAAGTAAAATCAATGTTTTTATCAAGGTGGTCAAGGTCACTGTATGAATTAATGATGCTCAACATAGCAACTGTATCCCAGGGGAACAACGCAGCATGTGGGATCTCTCGTCTGCTGTCTCATTCTGAGGAGACACGCACGCACACACTAACAACCACAGAAACCCTGTTGGATCGGTGCAGCCATCATAATTCTGCTATTTTTCTCAGTAATTCATGACAAAAACAGTGTTGAACAGTAGTCATCCATTAATCTAGTGAGATGACACAAACACATTTCAAAGCACAAAACATGTATCTTGCCTGGTGGTTTTATATATACACTGAACAAAAATATAAAACGCAACAATTTCAAAAATTTTACTGAGTTACAGTTCACATAAGGAAATCAGTCAATTGAAATAAATTAATTAGGTTCTAATCTATGGATTTCACATGACTGGGCAGGGGAGCAGCCATGGGTGGGCAGTCAGGCCCAGCCAATCAGAATGAGTTTTTCCCCATAAAAAGGCTTTTTTACAGATGGAAATACTCCTCAGTTTGATCAGCTATCCGGTTATATGGTCTCAGACGATCCCGCAGGTGAAGAAGCCGGATGTGGGGGTCCTGGACTGGCGTGGTTACACGTGGTCTGCAGTTGTGAGGCCGGTTGGGCATACTGCCAAATTCTCTAAAACGACATTGGAGGCGGTTTATGGTAGAGAAATGAACATTAAATTCTCTGGCGACCACTCTGGTAGCCATTCCTGCAGTCAGCATGCCAATTGCACGCTCCCTCAAAACTGCAGCATTGTGCTGTGTGACCAAACTGCACATTTTAGTGTGTCCTTTTATTGTCCCCAGCACAAGGTGCACCTGTGTAATGATCATGCTGTTTAACACCTGCCAGATGGATGGATTATCTTGGCAAAGGAGAAATGCACACTAACAGGGATGTAAACAGATGTGTGCACACAATTTGAGAGAAATAAGCTTGTTGTGCTTGTGGAACAATTCTTGGATCTTTGATTTCAGCTCATGAAACATGGGAAGAACACTTCACATGTTGTGGTAATATTTTCGTACAACGTAGAATCAAGCTTGATTTTGAGAGAGAGAGAGAGAGAGAAGCTTTTGTGGTGGGTCAAAGGAGAGAGAAAGACTCAGAACAAAAAGGTATATGGATGCATTAGTATTCTACTCACTACTGTGTTCTGGCCACACAGCCCTCCCCTCATCCTAGCCCAGCGCTCAGCAGCTCACAGCACACACAACCCACCCACACACACACGCTTGTTATTAAAGCGCATCCGTCCGTCAGTCCCCCCAGTAGACGCATTCCTCATTCATATTTATCTGTGTTAATATATAGCTCAAGCATTTTTTATGACTGTATAGGTCCTTTTTATATAACAAATGGGGGCATGCGGACAGATGGATGCTGGCCATACATATTTATGTTTGTCTTGGAGTGTTTTTCGGGGGCGTATTTATTCTGGTGGCTGGCAGGCAGGCTGCTACTTAATCATAGAAAATGTGGATTTAGTTAGGCTCTCCCAAGGCAGAAAGTCCCAACTAAGCATTATGCTGTGCTGCTGGATAAAGAGGCTGGAATTATGCAGCGGACATAACAGGCTCCTACTTCCTCCTAAATATAAACACATCATAATGGGGCTTCTTATCGCATGCCGCATCTCGGAATTTGAACCCATTCCATCCGTCCACATTGTGCTGCTGGGTCCTTGGGCTACTAACAGACTATCAACCCCCGTCCCTCCCTCTCCAAGTCCTCTGTCCCCAATTCAATGTACGAATATTGTAAATGAATACTCCTCGGTAACAGTGAAGAGTATGTTTTCGCACTACACATAAAGCCATGTGCGTATTACCACAACCAAGGAGGGTGTGCAAGGCCATTGTGTCTCATCTAACTAACTGCAATAATATGGCGCAGAGAGTTAGCTAGACAAAAGGACAATGGTGTATTTGCAATTCCAACTGCCTAAAATAGTTCAATACATTAACCCTTAACATACAGAATTGCAAAATGTCTAACTGGTAAGATCCTAACAGCTTCCAGATCTGCCCATGGTAAGGGGCGCCGTAGCCATGTGTTTTGGCTATGAACAGAACAGTACAAGCTGATTTAATAGCTGCAGATCGGTTTAATGGGGCAAGCAGGCATGGAGGGACAGCCTAATATAGTGAGTGAGAGGCCTGCCTGCTTGTCAAAGGACCCGCTGTATTTAACAGGCTGTCTGGGAATGGGACTGTGACTGGCCGGGTATGGCAGGCAGAGTTATACTACACATTACAGGGAGTGGAACTGAACACGGGCCTGAGTACTGCAGAGCCAGAGGCGCTCTTAAATACATCATATCTACTGCAGATTGAAAAAAAAACACACTCCTCAATGAATGTCTTCACGCCACAGTGAGTCTCTCTGTCTTCACAGCCCTGTGCCCTGGCCTGCACTGCCAGGCTGGTAAAATACACCCACCCATCTATCCAAAAGCATTGGTCCTATCATCAAGTGCTGTGGTGATTCATTCAGTGGACGTGAACCTTAAGGGACGAAAAGGTCTGTTTTTGCCACCTCCTCCCGATTCCATTTCCTGTCCGTCTATCCCTCCCATCAGTCCCCTCCTTGTTTTTCTCCACCTCAACATGTCCTCCTCTCTCCTGCATTTCAATTTCCTCTCCTCCCCTCTCAGAAAGACAAACGCTCACTTGTAAGAGGCATCTCCTAGTCCTCCCCATCACCGAGAGGATGCACCAGTGGCAGAGGCAGCAGCATATTAGCATACCTCAAAGGCGAGGCCAGGGAGCCATTACCTAGCAACAGAGCTGGCTGTGATTGGCTGAGGAGACATTAACTGCCAAGTGGGTTTGGGGCAAACTGGGACCAAGCGGCTAAATGAGTAAGCGGGGGGCTATTTCTGCCCGTGTCATCTCTGCTCGTCACATCAAAATGACATTGGCTGGCTGCTCCTCCCCCCCGCGCAGAGAACAGAGCAGAGACGGAGAGAACAGAGCAGAGACGGAGAGAAGCAGTGCAGAGGACACCAGAGCAGTCCTCCCATTGACTGACTGAGGCTGAAGGCGTAGCAGACCGGAACGAGCCGCAGCAGTAGAACCAGCGGCAACCAGACAACCATCTATCCTTCTGTTCTTTCTTTCTCTTGTGACCCAGCCACCATGGCTACAAACTAAGGTATTATATGATCCTCCACAGCTGCTTTCTGAGCCATAACGTCTCATTTCTTCCACAACCTCACCCGTCATCATAACACACCTAATAGAAAGTCGTGCCTGAGTCCTCTCTCCGCTTGGGTAACCCAAGAGGCTGTTAACCAAACAAACCCAACAGACCGGCCCTGTTCAGGCCATGTTTGGCGGACTGCTCCCGTCTCCCCTGCAACATTGGGCCAGAATTAGCCTGAACCACAGCTCTGTTAACATGACTGGTAGAACGGACAGAACTGGGCACACACACACGGTCAGACAGTAGGCAGTAGTGCTGTAAGATAGCCACTATTTACTTTTGGAACTGACCATCAGTATTCTACAGTGGTTTCCAAAGAGACACGGCAGTATGATGGACAAGTCAGTTTGGAGAGAACACAGCAGGTATACCACAGACGCTCTTATACCAGAGGCTTGAAACTTGGAAATGTCTGTTGCCTAGAAATACCAGAGACTAAAGTGCATCCACTGTCTTCAGGTAAAAAGAGCGCAGGCTGTGGGGGGTGAGCAGTGGTCCAGAGAGGGGTGAGAGGAGAGGGGGGGGGGGGGGGGGGGGGGGGGGGGGTGAACAGAGCTCCATTAATCACACTGGAGGGGGAGGCCGTACAGACGACAGACAGGCAGGGAGGCTGCAGCACACTGGCTGGATGCGTCATGTGGCTGGACAGTGGACGCACTACCGTGGAATGGCCTGTAGGAGTCCTCCTGGCAGTGTACACAAGCAGTTCTGTGTTGGCCACTGTGAGGGAACGTATTCACACTTAGTACACTGGCTGGTAGCATTTTAGAGATGAATGAGCCTCATGAATCTGAAACATAACCTCAGATGAGCAATTACTATTTTACCTCAGGAATTAACTAACCAAGACAAATCTGGTCTGCGTCCCAAATGACACACTGCTCCCTTTATAGTGCACTGCTTCTGACCATGCCCCACAGGCACTATATAGGGAATAGGGTGCTATTTAGGACACAAGCACCAGTTTCCTTGTTGTAAACCAGGAAAGCGCCATGTTCATTTAGCGTCGTTCTGGCTGAGTTTCTGTAATGTCTTTTACACCTGGGCAGCGCTGAAACACATGCATCCTTTCTCAACTGGAGTAGAGAACTGGTCAGGTCAGATGTGCTATGCATTGAGACCTATCCATTCATATGACAAAAATAGGCCTCCCATCGCATAATGGAACACACCTGGCTCCGTTATGTCTTTCAGTTACAGGCTGGAGCAGCACACAAAACTAGTCATTTTTCATAGTCAGAATCCATCACAACCCCCCCCCCCCCCTTATAATCAGGTGCTGTAGTAATCAGGTTTTTAAATTAATCCCAAAGATAGCAGAGCTCACAGGATGCAGCAGACTATCATTCAAATTCATTCTGGAGGGAGAAAAGCGCCAATAGAAAAACACAATCCTTTGGAGACAATTGAGGTAAAAAACAAAATTTTAAAAAACAACTCCACGCCATCCAATCAGCATCACCCGATGGCTCCGTCGCCATGGTAACAGGCATCTGGTGGAAGCTGTGCTGTGACTCGGTTAGTGCACAACAGTTCATGACAGAGACGATGTACTATTCCCTTTACCGCAGGTAGCTAGGGGGTTACTGCAGGAAGAAGGGAGGAGGCTAGAGCTACCCTTCGTCTTGATTTATAATGTGAATGTGAAGTAATACCTTAATGCTTTCAATCAGGAAATGGAATTCAATAATGGCATGCTGCTTGAAAAGTAATCCCCCCCTTGCAATCAAAATAACTACATGCCATACACAGATGCTATTACTTGGCAGTTAGGTAACTAGTTATATACACCTTACTGCAAAGTATTCCTTGTGATAGATGTCAACTGGCACTTCCATCACTCACAAATGATCATTATGAGTACATAATACAGTTATTCTCCTACATCATGTCATACAGCACATCACCATGCATGAAATTACTATTTACAATGTACATATTTCATTTATTAGCAGATCTGTTTTCCAGTACCAAAAAGGTACAGAATCAGATCAGCATATACAGCATGTTGACCTCTAGGGAAAGTTGCAGCTCATTTGTGCGAAACCACCAACCATCAAATTTCAATAATATGTAGCTAGCGGAGCGAAAGGGGAAAGGAGTGGAGCTCAGGCAGCAACCCGATGCCGCTGACTGCTGCAAAACAGAACAGGCTACTGTCTTTATTAGCTGGACAGGGAAGGTATGGCTCTTTGTCTCTCATATAAAAGAACGTGTGTTTTTGGCACTGAGGGGGCAGCCCAGGCCATC
Source organism: Oncorhynchus mykiss (assembly GCF_057628025.1). Lineage (NCBI taxonomy): Eukaryota > Metazoa > Chordata > Actinopteri > Salmoniformes > Salmonidae > Oncorhynchus > Oncorhynchus mykiss. Next base: position 41,400,526 of record NC_143040.1, read on the forward strand.
CAAGACTCGACTGCTGCTTGAACACATAGCCATCTCTCTGAATACGTCATGTACCAGTCGGCTCCAAACTGTGCTAAGAGCCCAATGCTGTTACCCCCACAGCAGCCAGCCCCAAATTACACCATTTTGCAAGACACATTTCTATGTAGTGTATTACATAAAGAAATAAGGTCTGAATGTGAAACGGCTACTTTCTTTGATAAGTATTAACAGCGTATTTCTAGACTGAATTCAATGGAAAGTAGCGCTATTTATTAGTTCATGCCAGAAACCCAACAGGGATCATTGAAACTTTCATTTTCAAAGACTTTTGTCAGCTGTGTGAGGAAGTGCGAGAGGAAGTCTGCCACGTCTGCAGTTTGACAGTAGATAGACACGACAGGCAGCTAGCTATAGCACCTCAATTAGCATCAGCCATCGCAGCCTCATTCACACAACAGATGTTTGGAGAGAGAGAGGGAACGACCCACACTTGACCCAGGTGACGAGATGATGAAGGGAGTTGGAGGGAGGTGACTGCAGCTGTACTACAGCACACCAAACACACAGACATTGTGTGGGGTCTCATAGCCTATTGGCTCTGATAGAGCTGGAAAGTGTCAATAGAATCTGGCAACACTGTCCACAGATCCCCATCCCCCACAGTGTGTAGAAATACTGATCACACTGGAAATGAAGGTGATGTCGACCCTGGCTGGCTGTAGTGGGTTGGAAGTATAATGTAGGAATAATGTCATGTAATCTCCAATTCATTTTCTCTGTGTGATGTTTTGGAAACACCACACCGACACTTTCTATGACATGCTGTTTGTTTGGGCTAGGGAAAGGAGTCTCACACTGTTATAATTTACAAGACAAAACCAGTGAACTGGACAGAGCTGAATGAAAGGTGGTCAGTCAGTGTTTATTGCGCTGGGGGTTGTTGTTCCCCTCAGAACCCCCCCCCCCCCCCCCTACAAGGAGTCGTCCTCCATTGATAATTCACAGCAAACGGTTAAAGGGAAAGATCAGGAGAGTGTCAGAGTAAACTCCTCAGAGAGAGGATTCCAAATGTCAACAGAGAGCCGTTGAGGCCTGGCCTTAGATATGGAAATTCTGCCATGCCTGAGAGGACACAAGGCTGTTAGCTTCCTCTCATCAGCGGTTGTTGCCAATGGAAAACAATTGAATAGTGTGGTGACGTGACGGCCTACAGACCTACTTGATGTAAAAACTAGGCCACGGCTACATCCTAGTTATCGCTTGTTGCAGTTATATGTTAAATGACTTGAACCACATGACTCAGACAAAGGAGATGATACGGAGGGCCGAGCACACCCCCATTCACACCGACGGGGCTGTAGTGGAGCGGTTTGAGAGCTTCAAGTTCCTCAGTGTCCACATCACTAAAGACCCATCATGGTCCGAACACACAAACACAGTTGTGAAGAGGGCACGACAATTCCTTTTTTGGCATGGGAATATTTGGCATGGGTCCCCAGATTCTCAAAAAGTTTGACAGCTGCACCATTGAGAGCATCTTGACTGGTTTCATCACCGCTTGGTATGGCAACTGCTTGGCATTCGACTGTGAGGCTCTACATATGGTAGTGCGTATACGGCCCAGTACATCACTGGGGCTGAGCTCCCTGCCATCCTGGACTTCTATACCAGGCGGTGTCAGAAGAAGTCCCTAAAAATGTTCAAAGACTCCAGCCACCCAAGTCATAGACTGTTCCCTCTGCACAGCAAGCGGTACTGGAGTACCAAGTCCGGACCAAAAGGCACCTGAACAGCTTCTACCTCCAAGCCATGAGACTGCTGAACAGTTAATCAAATGGCCACCCTGACTATTTGCATTGACCCCTCATTTTTGTTGTTTCTCTCTTTCACAGGCTCTATATACACTCACTGGACTCTAGCCACACACTCACACATACTACACTGACACTCCAACACACACTATCCCGATTGCCTAGTGAATTGCACCCCAACATGTGCATGCAGTATTACCTCAATTACATTGACACGGTACATGCCAGATACCCAACAAGGAACTAGTTACCTATTAGCCTTGCTAATGTTATTTTATTGTGTAAGTATTTCCTTATTTATTGTGCTTATTTGTCTTATTTATGAACTCTGCATTGTTGGGAAAGTGCTCGCAAGTAAGCATTTCATGGTAAAGTCTACACCTGTTGTATTTGGTGCATGTGACAGATAACATTTGATTTGAGTGTCTTTCATTCCCAATGACAGAGTAAAGTTATCTTAACCAAGGGAATGCTGTGCTCTTCATGTTAACTATTTTCATTATGTGGTTGTTATCACAATGTTGGACCAGTCAAGGCCCGAGACAAAGGATGCCCTGACACACAGTCGACTGACTCCCCCGGAGCACGTGCTATCTGACACACAGTCGACTGACTCCCCCGGAGCATGTGCTGTCTGACACACAGTCGACTGACTCCCCCGGAGCATGTGCTATCTGACACACAGGCGACTGATTCCCCGGAGCATGTTCTATCTGACACACAGGCGACTGCCTCCCCCGGAGCATGTGCTGTCTGATATACACAGGCGACTGACTCTACCCTGGAGCATGTGCTATCTGACACACAGGCAACTGACTCCACCTGGAGCATGTGCTATCTGACACACAGTCGACTGACTCCCCCGGAGCATGTGCTATCTGACACACAGGCGACTGACTCCCCCTGGAGCATGTGCTATCTGATATACACAGGCGACTGACTCTACCCTGGAGCATGTGCTGTCTGATATACAGTCGACTGACTCTACCCTGGAGCATGTGCTGTCTGATATACAGTCGACTGACTCCCCCGGAGCATGTGCTATCTGATATACACAGGCGACTGACTCTACCCTGGAGCATGTGCTGTCTGATATACACAGGCGACTGACTCTACCCTGGAGCATGTGCTATCTGACACACAGGCGACTGACTCCCCCTGGAGCATGTGCTATCTGACACACAGGCGACTGACTCCCCCTGGAGCATGTGCTATCTGACACACAGTCGACTGACTCCCCCGGAGCATGTGCTATCTGATATACACAGGCGACTGACTCTACCCTGGAGCATGTGCTGTCTGATATACAGTCGACTGACTCCCCCGGAGCATGTGCTATCTGATATACAGTCGACTGACTCCCCCGGAGCATGTGCTATCTGATTTACAGTCGACTGACTCCCCCGGAGCATGTGCTATCTGATATACAGTCGACTGACTCCCCCGGAGCATGTGCTGTCTGATATACAGTCGACTGACTCCCCCGGAGCATGTGCTATCTGATATACAGTCGACTGACTCCCCCGGAGCATGTGCTATCTGATATACAGTCGACTGACTCCCCCGGAGCATGTGCTGTCTGATATACAGTCGACTGACTCCCCCGGAGCATGTGCTATCTGATATACAGTCGACTGACTCCCCCGGAGCATGTGCTATCTGATTTACAGTCGACTGACTCCCCCGGAGCATGTGCTGTCTGATATACAGTCGACTGACTCCCCCGGAGCATGTGCTATCTGATATACAGTCGACTGACTCCCCCGGAGCATGTGCTATCTGATATACAGTCGACTGACTCCCCCGGAGCATGTGCTGTCTGATATACAGTCGACTGACTCCCCCGGAGCATGTGCTGTCTGATATACAGTCGACTGACTCCCCCGGAGCATGTGCTATCTGATATACAGTCGACTGACTCCCCCGGAGCATGTGCTATCTGTCAGGCCTTTCTAAATATGGATTAACAAAAGACAAAAGGAGAGCCTTATATTACAAGAAACCTGTGTGGAGAAAAAGAATGCAAACAATGCAAAATATCAAACAGAAGCTTAGAGGGAAAGGGAGCGTGCAGGAAAAAAGGCAGATATAGCATTGTATCCTTGAGGGGTGAACGTACAGAACATTCTCATCTGTGGGATGAATGTTGCAGAGAACAGTGGGCCCCAGTAGTAGTTGATATTCATGGCAGTCTGCCGTCTGAACTCTGTGCTCTTGGAGGGCTGGGGAGAAACCCGAGGAGCACGCAGCTCAGCGCCCCTTCCCTTGCTTGTGGCAGCAGCCTAAGATGGCTGCCAGAGCCTAGTGTAAACAAGGCAGAGAATGAAAGCGCTACATTTCTCCAGCCTGCATGCCAGGGACTGCAGGGGCAGTACTAACACAGAGTGTTGAGGGTGGAGTTAACTCCTTCCCTTCTCCAGCTTCCTCACGTTTAACATGAGAGAAGAATTACAGATGACTTTAAAAACATGAGGAGGAAATGAGGAATTATGCAATAAGGAGTATAACAAGACTAGCTAACATCAGCCGGGACAGAGAGAGGAAAAAAAGAATCAAATCTGAAGGTGCTAGCATTTGAAACTAGAGGAGAAAACTGGTGACCTTATTGTCAGTGTCTCCAAAAACAACACCCTTTTATTTGTGCCCACTAAACAGGGGGTCCCCTCTAAGATTTGGCGGTTAACTTCAGAATGGCTGCAGTAGGCTGCATCTCCCTTGAAAAGCAAATGTTTTGGAATTCTTTCCAAAGGGTATCAGCACTGGACAATTAAGAAACCTGATTTTTTTTAAACTTTTTTTTTAAAATAAATAATCTCTGCCAACCAATTTAAAACATTAATTTGATAAGAGGACAATTGGACAGACACATTCTATTCAAATTAAAATGCACTAGTGGAAACAACACATATGATTAAATGCATATGTAAAACGAGTAGGACGTTGCAGATCAGCCCTCAAAGGTGATTAAAACCAAAGAAAATACGCATTCAACATCGATTTATTTGTCCAGCTAACTATCAAATCAATTGAGTGAAGACGCTCTAAAAAGAGATCACAATAAATAAAATAAAAACTCAGCCTTTCTAGCTCTTTTTATTTTTTGAGAAATAAGGCGGGAGGACGAAGGAGAAAATAAGTGGGAATTAAAAAAAAGAAAGAAATTCCTCTCTGCGCTGCGGCTGTGCGTCGCACAAAGAGGCAGGAGGGAGGGCACACGCCTGCAGCTCCCGGCAGCTCATTCGCCAGAGAGGAATGTTTGAGTGCATACATTATCTGGTAAGGAGGCCCAGGGCTGTGAAAGATAGTGCTGACATCACCATCTATAAATGGCTGGGCTTTGAGACACTGGGAGGGAAAACAAAACCCTTTCCCCACACACACTTCCCCTCCCCCTAGAAACAGCATGCTCGAGTCTCGACCAGATTAAAGTGGTTTGCTTGTTTCTATGAGAATAAAGGAAGCTGGGATTTCAAAGCTGACCTGTGATTTTTGTGCATTTGTAAAGCAATCTGCTATATGTTACAAATACTTTGACACACCGAATACGTCCAGGCATGTCATGCGCATTGTTTTGTTGCTATTCGGGTGATGTAGTATTACCTCCAGTAATGCAAAGTTACAAAAGCAGGCAACATTTTATTCGATGCAACGAAAAAAGATATGTATATTGAATCGAAGCACGACGCAAATTAACCAAAAAGAGAGTCTGTGTTAGGGGAAACACATCGTCCTTCCAGCGCACGCAGGGTTAACCACCAGTCTGTCTTCTCTCTCCCTCCCTCCCCCCTTTGTGTCCGCAGCACATTCCTGAATAAATGATGTTTTGAACAAGGCTGGTAACCCATGGCAACAGCAGAGCAGAGCGGTGGCACTGCAGAGTAACCTTTGGGAAGGCGGTATTTTCATCTGCTGTAAACTTTTCCTGGCTGGGGAGAAAGGGAGGAGGGGGGAGACAGGCTGGCATCCCTGGCTGGCCAACAGAAGGAAAACATACTGATGTGATTTGAGAATGTAAACTGAAACAGTCCACTGAACGCCTGGCCTCTCCAGACTAGGTTTGTTTGAGGAGAGAAATGGGGTTGGAATTATATTTCTACACTGTAACGGAAGAACATTCATAATCACGTAGCTGCTGTTATGAGCAGTTATATGTTTGTTCTCTGGAGGTAAATGTGTCATGAGGTGCTGGAATTAACTGTTTAAGTGGTTATGCACGGCAATAACACAAAATCCCCTTTAACCTCGTAAAAAAAAACTACATTCTACAGTTTTTTATTTTTTTTAACTAGGCAAGTCAGTTAACAGTTCTTATTTACAAACTGGAGGACGCTGGGCCAGTTGTGCGCCGCCCTATGGGACAATACCCCAAGAAATGATGCAACTCATCATTCAAGACATCAGAGATATCAGTCAACCACTTAAGTTGAGGATAGACACAACAGACAGACAGACGTCTGTTGCACCAGCAGGACCTCTTTCGCTTGGCCTCCCCTCCTAGGTCTATGTGATGGAGCAGAAACCCCCTGCAATTCCATCGACACCAGCCTTCCTCCTACTCCGGATGACACTGCACACGCTCTGTTCGGCTTGGCACTAACAGCCGCGGACGTACTTTCACAATGCCCATATTTTCAATCATGTATTTGAGCCGATTAGACGTGATCAGTGCAATTCTTAGAAGTTGCAAAGGGAGGGCATATACATAGAAAAATGTCTGAAGAAAATGTGGTCCCTTTTCAGTTCAGTCATCATTTCTTCACCAGACAACCTATAAGTATAGAAGGTGTTTATCAACTAAACCGATTCCGGAATTTCACGCAACATATCAGCTATTCCAGACGCAATCTAGCGAGAGGCTAGAGTTTGTTACCTCAGGTAATTCAGAGGTCTGAAGGAGAGAAAAGAAAAGAGACAGTGTTTTGCACTCAGAATGAAGGAGGTGGTGGTACGACGTGAGTGTGTGTGTGTGTGAGGCTGCATTTGAATCTAACGAGTGAAGAGTCTTGTGAATTCTAAACAGGTCGGGAGCAAGAGAGGGAGAGAGAGAGAACAGAGAGAGATCCTTCCCTGAGGGGTGTCTGAGTGAGTAGGTGCCTCTGCTCCCTCCTTTGCATGCACACTGCAACCTGAAACCTAAAGTATTGAGACAGCCAAAGGCACCTTAACCATGGAAGGGCTGCTCTGTTCTGTTTTAGCATGACAATAGAGACATGTTCCATCCCAAACCAGGTGCTTTGTTGCCTCACAGCACCTGGGATAGATAGGCCAATGGAAACTGAGGCACTGCAATGCACCATTAGATAGGTCGCTACGATTCAATGCCTCAATCCCAGCCTAAGGTTTCTATAGGACTGTTTTTGTTGGGGGTGTGCACATGTTGGTAAATAGAGAGATTATTTTGGATATACTATAGTCGGATAATGCCGCCTGGGAGATGAAAAAAGTGAGAAAATGAGTGTGAGATTTGTTTTTAAATCAGACTTGGAGAAAGGGGGGAGGGGGTGTCGCTTACTCACTCAGACAGCTGCTTTCTCTATTCGAACTGATGAGCCAATTTGTGTGAACCAAATTTGAGAAACTCGACACTAACAGCCCCGTCTTCCTCTGGCGTACAACCAATTATTTTGACCATAGCATTCCCCTGGCGGTAAAAACCCTACTTTGAAACAGGGACGGTAACCAGGACAGAGTATTCAAAACTAACTATGGGCAGTCGGTCGGAGCATTACATAGAAGACAGGAGTCTCTGAGGAAAAGTCTTTACTCACCTCTCTATCTAAAGAACCATCTCATAACCCACCAACGAGCAGGGATGATAACGTACAAAGGCCGCCACCTCCAACAATCCCAGGCTGGAGGACAGACCCCATCTAAACTCAGACACGTCAGCCCAATGTTTAGGCTAAGGCTACATCTGGGCTGCTGCCTTCACATGACCAAATACTCCTCAACGGGCGTATCAAAGCTCTTCTCCTCCCATTAACCAGTATATATGTGCATCGGTTGGTGCTCTTGGGAAGAGGATACTAGTTTGTGACATGTTTCCGGGACATACACAGCAGCCATTGTCTTAATCTCTTCCCGAGCTCACGTACAGAAGGCTCTAGTTGAGCCCGGTTGGTATTTATGGGGTTATCTGACCTCCCAGTCTCGACCTGCTCTATGCGCTCCATGGCACAGAGCCACGTGGGATTGGGAACCATGCTGCCTGCTGCAGACTGTGTGTACATAGGACCATTTGTCTCCATAACCCAGAGCAGCGCTAGGCTATTAAGCGCAGCTACATAACAGGCATGCACCAACCGTGCTATATATCTTTATTATCACCGGCCAATGGAACAGTGAGGAACCGTGCCTGCCTGCTGCATTGAAAACGAGGAATGCCTTCCCTTTGGCTATACTGAGGCATGTGCAACAATTTTCAGACAGAAGCACACACACAGCGTAAACACGGGGAAATCGTAGTACTGCTTGAGCATGCACCAATACTACAACCATCAGAAAGATGAGCTGTCGTTAGTGAGAAGCATGCCGTAACAGCTGACTGTTACAAGCACCTGGAGGAGAGCAACATGACATTCAATGCCAACTTGTTGAGGCCGCTTTTTCTTGTCTTGCCGAGAGGCACAGCCGTTGAAATTGTGGGCATATTCAATGCAAGGAACCTATTTATCATTCAGATAGATGCAACTAAGTGATACTCATTTGGGGGGAAGGAAATCTGTCAATGTGCCCTTGAGCAAGAAACGTAACCCTAATTGCTCTTGTAAGTTGCTCTGGACAAGTGTGTCTGCTAAATGACTAAAACGTTCATTTAAAATGGAAAAATATTTAAGCAGGGATCATCCCTGTAGAATGTAAAGCAATGTTACTTTGACATAGTGAAAGGGGTTATGAATAAAAACCTGGCATCATCTGAGAGATATATATATATATAAATATATCTGAGTACATGGTTAACTTGGCTTTGCAGCAAGGTGTGTGTGTAATGAACACTTATGAATATAAAACACTTTTGAACCAGATGTTAATGTCAAAGGTTGTCATCTCCAATTAGAGCAAATCTTATGTCTGGGACAACATTGTAAATAGTTCAAATGCTATGGTTGAGAAATATACTGATGGACAAAAAACTAAAAGGAATGATTCATTATACCTCAGGTGACCCCGAGTTTGTAACAGTCTAAACTTGTTAAATAAAACTGACATTTCACCCAGGGTTAATATCAATGGAATTTATTACAATTTACTCAGCTCCAAGGCACATTACAAGTCTTCTGTTACTACAGAAATGTATAAACAGTTTACGTTCATGTACAGCATTTTGCTCTACCTTTTTAAGCATCCGTGCATCAAAGCAAACTGGAAGAGAAATTAATAACACGTAGTAAAATATTTTTGATCACAAGATGAAAAGAGATATTTGCTGTAAAAAAACATACAAAATTAAAGATATGAATTAAAATAAGGAAGAAAAAAAAAATCCCCATATTGATTTGTACCCAATACAGGAGTTAGGGCAATGTAACCTGTTATTGGATGTTCACTGTGAGTAGTTTCATTTTACAGACATATATTCATTGGGAGTAGAAACTGGCCTTTTTATAATGAGAGAAGTGCATTAATTGGAAGGAATAAAACTGCAGCAGTGATTATAAAGTTAGTGCTTTAACTCGTCACTGCCACCCAAATACAACACTACTACCCGTCAAAACACCCTCCATAACATTAGGCGACATGACATCACATGTTCCTTTGTTTAAAAAAAAAAAACAGACATGAGGTGGAGAACGTCTCTGTACATCGACTATTTTTGTCCGTTTTGAGTAATCACACGTGTATATATTCGACTAAAATTCACGTTTCTATGGGAAGCCAAAGATCACACCTATGGGTCTCTCTCCTTTTTTACCTTAACGTCCCCAGCTAATATTGTTGCTATCTCACCTTGCATGAACGCCCAAGGCACATTAGAACCTACCAGGGGGCATTTCTCTCCGCTAGGACAATACACCTCGCCAGTTGCTCCCTGCGCTTTGATGCTCTCTCGAGAACAAGGGAAACAGAATTTATGGTTGGGAACTGACGGACACTGAACGAAATGGGTATCCTCTAAACGTTCGTGGCAAATGGTACAACACAGAGGTCCGTTGTTTGCCATGGGAGAATCTGGAATGTTTTGCGCGTGGACCTGATCCATGCCAGAATGCGCATTGGACTGAGAGGGAGTCCCGGCCAGATTGAGCTCTCCGTTACGGGAAGCCAAACGCCTCTGCCCAGAAACAGAGGCTGGGGAGACTGGGCTGCTGTTGTTATGCCTGGTGGATGTTGTAGAGTGAACAGAGTTGTTGTCCTTCGGAGAGTGCGCATTGCCCAACGTGTCCGCGACAGACATGAGCGCGGCCATTGGAGACTGTCCATTCTGGGGCGCAGATTCAGGGGGTGTGGCGCGACTTGAGTGAACAGAATGGCCAGGGCCAAGCGGCGGAGGTCCCCCGTGTGAGGCACCGAATGATCCGGATGCCATGGTCAGTTTTAACGCTTCGCTCTGGCTGGCCATCCACTGCTGCCTCTGCTGTTCTTGTTCAGATAGTTTCAGCGCGCTCTCTACAGAGTCAGGTTCTGGGGAGGCTTTACGCTTACGTACGCCAGTCCTCGGTGCACTCGTAGATGGCAAGGCACGAGGGATGTTGACCAAAGCAGTGGGCAGCAATGGGCAGCTGGCATCGATGTAGGGCTGAGGCAACATTTCAACCCCTAGCCCCTCTTTGAAGAATCGGACGGATTCGGGCAACAAATCACCCAGGAGTCGCCAGTCCCCCGAACCATGCTTTTTCTCATACTCCAAATATTTAAAGCCCGAGGAAAGCCCTCTGCCAAAGTCTTTCATGCAGTCCTGATACATTTGTTTGGCCACCCCTGATGCGCTGGAAAATATATTACCAGATCCACTTGGGTACTCGACAAATATTTTCAATTCATAGTCCATTCCAGGCTTTGACACTGCATCGAAAGCAAACACCCTACCCACGAGTGAATGATCCTTTTTAAATCTCACATCAAACGGGGAGCTGTTCGAAAGAGTAACCAAAGTGTCCCTTACTATTTTGGGTTTGTTTCCCCAGTCTTCGTTTCTGTTCCTTAAACTTTCACTGAGCTCAGCCAAAGCCTCTGCGTTACGCTGTTTCTCTTTCAGATCTCTCTCTTGGTCAGTGCTCGACACAGAACCTGGTCGTTTACCTTGTTCTGACATGGACTGAGCGGCCATGGACAAAGAGGGTCCCACAATGGATGGGGGAGGGGGGCGGCTGGACAGGCTATGCGGGGCTATGGCTGTTGCCGAGGAGGGTCCATTCAACATGGTCTGTGGGAGAAGGTTGGGGGGAACGTTCATTTGTCCTGGGACCGCAGCGAGACCGTGGCTCCGACGGGAGTTCGGGCTCTGTCGGTTCAGTTCTGGGGGACCATCGTCCGGTTTGGGGAACCCATTTGGACCGCTCATTCCATTGGGAAGTCTGCTGGCATGGGCGCCAATACTGGAGTAGTCAAAGCGAGGTCTTTCCGCACTCAGAGAGTAGCGGTCCATCCCCGACTGTTGTTGTTTAGAGGGTCCATCCACATGGCTGATTTGCACCGTCTCCTTGGCTGATATTGCCGACTGTGTTTTTACTGTGGGCGGCGGTGGTGGACCGGGGGATCTCCCCCCTTGGAAACCATGAGCTCGTTTGAGGTGGCGTGCAGTTTCGATAACAAACTCGATCCGATCCGCACCTTCATAATTCACACAACCCCTGCACACTGCCTCCGTAAAATCCCATATCATAGCCCACGGCATACGGGGTAAATCGCACAGGTAACATGACTGTCTCCGAGATGACGATACTTGTGCAGAAGACATGTTTAATGTCCCTTGCCTTGGTCCTTTTCCCCCAGATTCTTCGTTTGGAATTCTTTTCAGTCCGTGAATTTGCCACACAAAATAAACCCTCTTCTTCTCCTGCTCCTCTCCTGACTTCTGATGCCAGTGACTTGCAGTGTTGGGTTGTAGGAATGAAATTTGCTTTAAGCGCGCTTCACATCCTTACTTAGTTTGTGATTTGGAATTTTGATTGTGCCTCCACGTCTCCTCTCCCCAATTGGAATGCCACCTGGCTGGAGCAGTGACGCAAGCACCACGTTCCGCAGTTCCTTTGAAACAAATGACATGCCACTTGTTGCTTTCCAAACGCGCAAACTCAAACCACTCCCTCCTAATCTTCTGAATGGACTGGGAGCTCGGCTACACGAGCGCACGATGCTGACCAAATTACATGCAGCAGAATACGGGTTTGCACAATATTGGCATTTATATTAGATGTAATCATTATACCATTCATTATTATTAAATAAACATGTATTCTGTTTCAAACAGGTTACTTTTGCCTATGTCAGCAAAACTAAACCTTCAATATGGTAAAACAATTTATGATAATGAAACAAACTAATTTCTTATGCCTCGTGCTTCCAATGCAAGGACAGAATAATACATGATTTTATATCAAACTACTCACTGAATCAAACAAAACGCCCGGTTAAAATACAAACGCCTGGCTGTTGTCTACTTTTATGTAATCCAGTTCATTTCTGACCAAAATATGCTGCTAATGTGATTGAATTTGGCAACCGATTCATTGCATATGAGTGATTACAATAACAGTTGATTACAATAAGTTGTATGCATAAGAACATGTGTTTTTTTTTTTTAAAGCACAGTGTGATGGCTAAAATAAATCGCGGTAGCTCAGCAATAGCCTCTGTAATAATTACACTGGGTTAGTTGAGCACGAGCTAGGGGTTCCCAACATGTTGATTGTTAACCTATGTACAGACAAGCATAGTCTGCACTGCGCCCCATCCATCCTCCCCCCTTTCCCCAGTCTCCCCTTCCTGATTAACAACACCCAGTAGGCAGGCGGAGCAGAATTTTCTGGAAGAGGAAGAAAAACAGCGTAAGGCAGCAGAGGGAGGAGGGAAGAAAAGTAATATATTGCAGTCTACACATACCGCTGGCACAGTACTGAACGGTGGTGGTGTGTTCCCTCCGTCCAGCCAAGAAGGGGCCAAGTATGGCCTCGGTCAAGAAAGAGTCAGCGCCATGCCGCCGCTTTCCCAAAACAATGTTGCTTTCACTGTACCGTGCTTTTAGGCTAAATGGGTACTGTGTGCACAATGGTGCACATTGGTGAGTAGTTGTAAATACGGCGTTTTGAGTACAGTACAGACTGTAATTACAAACACTGATAATGTCTCTGAAGTCACAGTATATGAAATATGCGAAGCACGTAGGATGCAAAGTCAGACCAAATTAGATGATTGCACTTCAACATATTAACTGCCTTCCTTAACTATATACCCAAAATAAAATCATCAGCAATACATGCTTTTTTTCTCCCAGCCCATCCAGTGGCGGGGGAAGCTAGAAACAACAACAGGACTAAAAGAAAAGATGGATTGGTGTTTTTCTTCAGAGTCGGTGCCAGACAGAGCAGGCTCTATGACTACCAGCAGCAGGCAGCAGCTGAGATTGTTATGTGGACAACTGTCACTTTATTTGTGCTCCAGGGATTGTGAAGGACAGGCAATGAAAGAGACAGCCATCATCAGTCAACAGAATTGGAGCAGACACAGACCTGGGCCGGGGAAGAGAAAAGTCTGTTTGTTCCATTTACTCCAACACTAAGCTCAATACTATTCCAACACTATCAATAGCTGTGCTTGACGAGCGTGGAGCACAATCGTACAGTTATAAAAGGTCAATGATCCTCAAAGCATGTGGCAACACAGTGTTGTAGACATATGGATGGACTTAAAACATAAGCGTATAAGAAAACTATGCCACATCAACTAACTAACCAGCGACATGTATCCATCCATGTAAGTGGTCGTTCTGCAGTTTAAATATCATTTGCAGAACTCAACATCGCGGCAATATTAAAATCAGCTAATTCTGCCTCGGACGACTTCAAAAACAACCAGATACATAACTCTACACACTGTCTGCCTCAGCACCAGCCTCGAGCTCCCCTCCTTCCTGAAAGGATCCTGTGCAATCCCCACGGTCCCTCATGCATACACTGAGCTGCTCACACACCAACTTGAGCTCTCTCTCGCTCTCCCTCTTTGTGGAAAATTTTGCGTGGCCCACACAGTCAAGCGCAGGGGTTAATTTTTTGCTTCCGCTAAGCACCTGGCAAGTTGCCAGACAGATGAATTCTGGGAAAAGGTGAGACTTGCCAAGTACAAACTGCCAACATTAAGCAGGCCTGACAGCTCCTCTTTTCCTCCAAACTTGGCAGCAGTTCAAAGTGCTCTTTCATTTGAGATGTTGGCAGACTGCCAGCAGCATGCAGATACAGTGTATTCAGACGCCTTGACTATTTCCACATGGTGGAAAAAGCCTTATTCAGCCTTCTTCTAGAATGGATTAAATTGTTTCCCCCCCTCAATCTACACACAATACCCCATAATGACAAAGCAAAAACTGGTTGTTAGAAATTGTTGTACATTTATTAAAAATTAAAAACAGAAATATCACATTATTCATAAGTATTCAGACACTTTACTCAGTACATTGTTGAAGCACCTTTGGCAGTGATTACAGCCTCGAGTCTTCTTGGGTATGATGCTACAAGCTTGGCACATCTGTATTTGCGGAGTTTCTTCCATTCTTCTCTGCATTTCCTCTCAAGCTCTGTCAGGTTGGATGGGGAGCATCACTGCTCAGCTATTTTCAGGTCTCTCCAGAGATGTTCGATTGGGTTCAAGTCCAGGCTCTGCCTGGGCCACTCCAAGGACATTCAGAGACTTATCCCGAAGCCACTTCTGTGTTGCATTGGCTGTGTGCTTAGGGTCATTGTCCTGTTGGAAGACGAACCTTCACCCCAGTCTGAGGTCCTGTGCATTCTGGAGCAGGTGTTCATCAAGGATCTCTCTGTACTTTGCTCTGTTCATCTTTCCCTCGATCCTGACTAGTCTCCCAGCCCCTGCTGCTGAACATCCCCACAGTATGATGCTGCCACCACGCTTCACTGTAGGGATGGTGCCAGGTTTCCTCCAGATGTGACGCTTGGCATTCAGGCCAAAGAGTTCAATCTTGGTTTCATCAGACCAGAGAATATTGTTTCTAATGGTCTGAGAGTCTTTAGGTGCCTTTTGGCAAACTCCAAGTGGGCTGTCATATGCCTTTTACTGAGGACTGGCTTCTGTTTGGCCACTCTACGATAAAGGCCTGATTGGTGGAGTGCTGCAGAGATGGTTGTCCTTCTGGAAGGTTCTCCCATCTCCACGGAGGAACTCTGGAGATTCTTCAGAATGACCATCGGGTTCTTGGTCACCTCCCTGACCCTTCTCCCCCGATTTCTCAGTTTTCCTGGGCGGCCAGCTCTAGGAAGAGTCTTGGTGGTTCCAAACTTCTGATGGAGGCCATGTTGTTCTATGGGACCTTCAATGCTGCAGACATTTTTTGGTACCCTTCCCCAGTCCAATCAATCGAACTTACCACAGGTGGACTCCAATCAAGTTGTAGAAACATCTTAAGGATGATCAATGGAAACAGGATGCACCTGGGCTCAATACCGAGTACCATAGCAAAGGGTCTGAATACATCTGTAAATAAGGTATCCTTTAAAAAAAATATATAAATGTGAAAAAATGTCTAAACCTGTTTTCGCTTTGTCGTCATGGGATATTGTGTATAGATTGATGAGAAAAAACATGAATTGAATCAATTTTAGAATAAGGCTGTAATGTAACAAAATGTGGAATAAGTTTAGGGGTCTGAGCACTTTCCGAATGCACTGAAGACTACTTTACCTACTCTCTCCTCTCACTCTCAGATGGAGCTGATAAATGCCGCTGTCGTTGTCATGGGGATCATTCTGAGCTAGGTGGCAGACCGGAGTGGTCCTGTAAATAACTGCATCTACTTTTCTCTCTCTCTCCTTTTATGCAAATACTCTTTACAATCACACACACACACACACACACAACTTATTAACTTAAGCTGATCTTAGAGTTGAGAAAATACAGCCTTTATCCCTTTAATGCTGAAATTGTAAAGGTCTTTGAAAAGCATTGTCCCTATTCCCCTTTGCTCTGTTTTAAGCATACTGTATGCCAATAATATACACTACCATTAAAAAGTATGGGGTCACTTAGAAATGTCCTTGTTTTTGAAAGAAAAGCACATTTTTTGTCCATTAAAATAACATCAAATTGATCAGAAATACAGTGTTTACATTGTTTATGTTGTAAATGACTACTGTAGCTGGAAACGGCAGATGTTTCATGGTATATCTACATAGCCGTACAGAGGCCCATTATCAGCAACCATCACTCCTGTGTTACAATGGCACGTTGTGTTAGCTAATCCAAGGTTATCATTTTAAAAGGCTAATTGATCATTAGAAAACCCTTGTGCAATTGTTTTAGCACAGCTGAAAACTGTTGTTCTAATTTAAAAAAGCAATAAAACTGTCCTTCTTTAGACCAGTTGAGCATCAGTATTCGTGGGTTCGATTACAGGCTAAAAATGGCCAGAAACAAAGACCTTTCTTCTGAAACTCATCAGTCTATTCTTGTTCTGAAAAATGAAGGCTATTCCATGCGAGAAATTGCAAAGAAACTAAAGATCTCATATAACGCTGTCTACTACTCCCTTCACAGAACAGCACAAACTGTCTCTAACCAGAATAGAAAGAGGAGTGGGAGGCCCTGCCAAGAAGGCCAGCGTCTCGGAGTCGCCTTTTCACTGTTGACGTTGAGACTGGTGTTTTGCGGGTACTATTTAATGAAGCTGCCAGTTGAGGACTTGTGAGGCATCTGTTTCTCAAACTAGACACTCTAATGTACTTGTCCTCTTGCTCAGTTGTGCACCGGGGCCTCCCACTCCTCTTTCTATTCTGGTTAGAGACAGTTTGCACTGTTCTGTGAAGGGAGTAGTAGACAGCGTTATATGAGATCTTTAGTTTCTTTGCAATTTCTCATATGGAATGGACTTCATTTCATAGAACAAGAATAGACTGACGAGTTTCAGAAGAAAGTTATTTGTTTCTGGACATTTTGAGCCTGTAATCAAACCCACAAATGCCGATGCTCCAGATATTCAACTATTCTAAAGACCAATTTTATTGCTTTATTAAATCAGAACAACAGTTTTCAGCTGTGCTAACATAATTGCAAAAGGGTTTTCTAATGATCAATTAGCCTTTTAAAATGATAAACAAGGGTTAGCTAACACAACGTGCCATTGGAACACATGAGTCATGGTTGCTGATAATGGGCCTCTGTACGCTTATGTAGATATTCCATTTTAAAAAATCCTCAGTTTCCAGCTACAACATTAACAATGTCTACACTGTATTTCTCATCCATTTTATGTTATTTTAAATGGACAAAAAAATGCGCCTTTCTTTCAAAAACAAGAATTTCTAAGTGACCCCAAACCTTTGAGTGGTAGTGTACATATTAGAGCGTATGAAATAATCACAGTCAAAGATGAATGGGCAAAATTAGGGAGGACAAATTCAAAGACAAAAGATATCCAATGATTCTTTCAAATCCTGAAAAAAATGACTGACCACAATTTTTGTTTTCTTTCTCCCTTACCTGGATTGCGCTGGTTGCTGGCAGCCGTCGTTGGGCGTTGCCATGGCAGCCCTCGCAGAAGATTGCTGCTGCACACCTCTGGTTGCCAAGCTGTTGCCGTTGTTAGGGATAGCCTCCAGAAGTCTGCCATTTCCTGCAGAGACAGAGACACACCAGCAATCAGCCACTCAGTCTCAGACACCTGCATCAGCTCAGTCAGCACTTTATCTCCCCCTCTCACAGTATTCTACACAGGGACACAGGAATTCACATCGCACAATGAGCTGATTGCTTCACAGGGCCTCATGGGTTTCTGCTTACATTTTCATCGCAATCTCTTTCTCCTGTGGATCATTTGCTATACTACCGACTTTGTCACACAGAAATTGTCCTCTATCTATCTCTATGGCCTGTTCACACGCATATCTGCCCTCTCGTTGGCTAGAATGGTCCCACCTGATCTCACCTCCTCCCACCTGCCTTCAATCTTTGATGTATTTCCATTGTTAGAATGTTCCGTTGACTATCTTGTCCTGCTGAATGAAAGAATTGGTCGCTGGATTGCCCTCCATAAGCTAGTAATGCATGCCCCACCACGCCCCCTGCTGACCATCAGCTGCAGCCCTGGCCATGGCAGGTAAGGGCACCACGCTAATAATATATAGTCTGCCATTTCTGTTCAAAAGGGCATCTCTACAGGGGCCAGACATGACCCGAAGTGGTATTTCTCAGGCATTGTAATGGCAGCATGGAATCCAATCAATGATGAGTGGCAAAACCTAAAATGGTGGACTTGGCTGAAGGAAATTATAAAAATAACCTTCTATAAAGTAACTTAAACTACGAAGTCATGTTTTGGATCACCCGGAAGAAAGTGGATGCTTACCAAAACACATTAAGAGATTTCCTTTGCTTATCATAAAGGTGTGTTCCACTGGTGTAATTATGAGTCTACAAAAGCTATCCAAAATGAGGACCCCGGTGAAGTTACCGTTAAAATGCTGTGTTTTTATGCAGATCAGAAAAGCAAATACATCCCAATTGACACCCTATTCCCTACATAGCGCACTAGGGTAGGGTACCATTTGGGGGGCATTTACCTCATGTGATCTGGTGCTGGGAGGAAACACCCCTCACAGAGGAGAAAATTAGTCCTGAGTCTGTGTCATTCATCAGAATTAGGCCCAGGCTGACAGATGAATGCTATAACAGTGTGTGTGAGTGGCTGGGGCTTAGTCTGTGTGTATCCGGACGACTGATGATGAAACACTTGAAGATGACATCACATTTTAAAAATAGGAGACTACCGAGCGAGTGCTTCGGTTACTAGTCCAACACTCTAACCACTAGGCTACCTGCCGCCCCTATGGGGAAGTAGTGCCGTTGTGTTCCAGTCAGATTCCTCAACATGAATTAAATTATGAGAAACAGAGAAGGGCAAAGCCACTGCAATGTGTGACATGTAATTTGAGGCATTCTAGCTACATCTAGATAGTATTCCACATTTATCAGATAAATCAGATACCATGGGTCTCGGTACCAAATCGATACCGTGGTCAGTCATCGTGATTGGCGAAGGAACTGACCCCACTTGTGTTTGTTGATTTCCAAGATAAATCATTGATTCTAAAATGACGGTTCACACACTGGTCTCCTTGAACTGCAATTATCTTGTCATTATGTCAGAAGGTTTTACATCGTGTAAACGACGGTGTTCTGTAAATCGACAAGAGCGATCAATCGTAAGTGGCCTGAATCATGTCATGGGTTGTTTCACATATGGTTTGATGATGTGCTTGAGAAACAAAGGACTATAAATAGCAAATTCTCAAAGAGAGCAGCTTGGCAGCTGGTGAAAAGAAAAATATAGATTTTAAAAAAAGAGAAACTGCAAAAGGAGAAGAAATAGCATGGTTGCCATGACAACTGGTTTGGATGTACTACCAGCAACAAAATGGTGCCACTTCAGACATCTTATGGCATAACATACTAGTCTGACTAACACCTAACAGAGTATGGAACGGCTCTTTGATGTTGTCGGCACAATGCGTCCATAATGAAGGGGGCTGTGTTTTTACTGGTTGGCTCTTCGCTGTGTCTTTCTCACTTAAAACACTCACACACAGCCCCCAAACATTACAACATTTGGATTTTCAAATCAAAAACAATTAGAGGCATCACCCCCCCCCCCCCCCCCAAAAAAAAATCACACAAAAAAATTGGAGAGATCCAATCAAACCCGTCGCACAACTTCTGAGCGAATATTGTATTAACAAACTGCCCCCTTTCCAGACCAGTGTCTCACAGCTCTCCCTGCGCTATGAGTCACGTGGGTCGAGTCTGCCAGGCTAACAACATCCTCCCTCTCCCTCAAACATGCTCTAATCACTACAATAACCAGTTAGTCACAGCAAATATGTGTAGTACATAAAGTACATTCCATCACCATGCTTGTTATGCCGCAGTGATAGCTCATGAACATTTATGTCCAGCTTGAATCAATTCTAATGGATAGAAATTGCAAGCGATGATACATCCAAGTGATCTGACAATGCACATTTAAAAATATGTGAACAGACCGCTATTCGATACAAATGTTAAATGCCCGTACTCAGTGCATTCCCTTATCACGACTGTGTCCCTCTGACTGCATTACTGGCTTTAATAGGGAGGCTGGTCTAGTAACCCTGTTGAAACACTGTTGGCCAAACAAAGCAAGGGTATCGAGTCAATCTTACAAGACCAATGCATTTCCCAAATGTCTCCCTTCATTTCTGACAGCACCCGCTCACGATCCACCCATACAGACAAACACACACACGGATGATTTCGAAGCCATAATTAACACTCCGCTCACCCCCCACACATCCATCACCATGGATACCAATTCTAGAGAGGGAGGCCTATTCAATTTCGAGGGGAAGACTGTCCAAGGCTTTCAAACGGCAGTGTCTAGGGTGTAGCAGAGAACCTGGCACTGATCTTTCTCCCCAACATGTAGCACTAGACTGCACACAAATTGCAGTTGAACAGAGGACAGAGGAGGAGGAGGAGCCAGTAATAGTCCTTGTGGTGAATGACACAATGACCAGAATGGTAGTTATATGACCTTTCTGAAGGTACGGTTGTTGTCAGTGTGCACTCATTCAAAATGGCTGAGTGTATATACACACTATCAACAAGAACTATATTTGTTCAACCCTGGTGATCTTCATAGGTGTCTTGAAGTTGACTTGCTTGCTGCAACATCTATATGTGAAACATCGATTACCTCCACATCAACAAAAAGGCACATCTATTCAGATGTTAAGTCCCCTATATGGGGAACTTTGAGCGGTTCTGGACCGGTTCCGGACCGGTTCCGAATGACATTTTGGTGCACAAAGCGCTCTATGAGCGCCGTAGGGTCCCGTGCCTTATCGTGCTAGAAAGACCCATCTGTCTGCCCTCCGCTTCCACTCTGTCAGCGGAACCGACTTGAAGTGTCAGGTTTCACACCCCACATTTGCATAGGGAGTGACGTGTCACATTTTCTGGTCTATCCAGGCAAAGAATACATTTGCTCTTCCTCTGAACAACAGAGCCCAGCCTGTGAGATGTCATATGAAAGTTGACAGTCTAGAGAATCCAACCGTTGTGGTTTCATCTTGCTGTGATATTCTCAGCATGATTTAGAGCTCTCAACATGAAACAAATTAATAACAATTTCATAGAATTAAAACAAGACTACTTTCTCTTGGTCTCAGACGGACAAAATCACTGTGCTTAAAGCTGAAGTTGCAACGAGACACCATTTGAATGGACGTTTAGGAGGAAAATTCTCTGTCTTCAGTTATATGAAATAGAGTCAATATTGTACTACACCGCATGCGTTGCAAAATAAATTTACACATACATGTTATTCAATCATTGCATCCACACTACTTGCGGGAATCAGTGAGCATCTGTGTGGCCAGGCGCTAAAATAGAAATTGGTTCTATTTGTGACGCTCGACAAGTCCGGCCTCTCCCATCTCCTCATTGGTCCTCATCATCCACACTCCAGTAGGTTGTAGAAATGCTGTAAAGTTGGTTGCCAACCGCCATATAAAGTCCAAAGAAGAAAAAGAAGCCTTAAGGAAGGAGGAGAGATGACGAGAAACGAATTCGATTCACCATTTTATCTGTGGATTAATTGTCTGAGTTGAGGACCTTGTGCATTTCAGGTAAAATAACAACCCAATGTTTATATACCAGGACAAATTAGCTAGCAACAGCAAGCTAGCTAGCTAAATAGCCATAAATGTTTAATGATTTTTGACCTGTCCCCAAATTAATAATTGGTTCAGAGGTTGTTTTGATATTTCAACCTGCGTGTCCTGATCCCTTCTGGTGCGAGGGAACAAAATCAACGTGCGCGCGTCCGGTTTGGTCACCATGGAAGTATGGTCATATGTATTATGCAGTTATAAGAAAGGTGAAATCTTATAGTATGTCGTTTATAATTTAAATGTTACTATATTTCAAAAGAATTTCAGTCATTTCAGGCCCCATTGCCCAACTTTTGTTGAATAGGGGGGGAGAGGGGGATTGTATTGTACTATATACTTGAGTTTGTGTCTTCAAAAGTGAGTACACCTCAGCAATTTATAACTATTTTTTACCAGAAAGGTGAGTTCCAGACCTTTCTGAAACTATGCAACATGTTCATTTAGGTGGCCCTATCATTCAACTGGTTAAAAAGCCAACTATTTGTTCACAAACTATTTCAAGAGTGATGGCTATCAATTGTCAGTTAAGACAGTTAAGAACAAATTCTTATTTACAATGACAGACTACTCCGGCCAAACCCGGACGAAGCAGGGCCAATTGTGCGCCACCCTATGGGACTCCCAATCACGGCCAGATGTGATACAGCCTGGATTCGAACCAAGGACTGTAGTAATGCCTCTTGCACTGAGATGCAGTGCCTTAGACCGCTGCGCCACTCAGGAGCCCTAAAATAAAATCAATAAACGGAAGCACTGAAGGGCGCAGTCTGCCTTTCTGTCTGTTTGTCTATACTTACACAGCCGTGCACCAGCCATTGTTTTCACCTGAATGGTTTCACCCTTAAATGAGTTTTACACCAAGAGAGAGGAGCAGGACCTAATCTTCCCATGCAACTGAATGGATATTGGCAGCCAGCACAATATAACAGCGGTACAGAGTTAATATACTGTACAAAAATATAAATGCAACAATTTCAGAGATTCATATAAGGTCATCAGTCAATAGAAATACATGAATTAGGCCCTAATCTATGGATTTCACATCAAAGGGCATACAGATATGCATCTGTTGGTCACAGACACCTTTAAAAAAAACATTTGCCTCACAATGGACTTCAGGATCTCGTCACGGTATCTCTGTGTATTCAAATTGCCATTGATAAAATGCAATTGTGTTCGTTGTCCGTAGCTTATGCCTGCCCATACCATAACCCCATCCCACCATAGGGCACTCCACCATAGGGCACTCTGTTCAGAACGTTGACATGAACAAACCGCTCGCCCAAACGACACCATAAACGTACGTGGTCTGCGGTTGTGAGCCCAGTTGGACATACTGTCAAATTCTCTTAAATGATGTTGGAGGTGGCTTATGGTAGAGAAATTAACATTCAAGTCTCTGGCAACAGCTCTGGTGGACGTTCCCGTAGTCAGCATGCCAATTGGAAGCTCCAACAGACATCTATGGCGTTGTGAGTGGCCTTTTATTGTCCCCAGCACAAGGTGCACCTGTGTAATGATCATGCTGTATAATCAGCTTCTGGATATGCCACACCTGTCAGGTGGATGGACTATCTTGGCAAAGGAGAAATGTTCACTAACAGGGATGTAAACAAATTTGTGTAAAACATTAGAAAAATATGCTTTTTGTGCATATGGAACATTTCTGGGATCTTTTGTTTCAGCTCATGAAACATGGGATCAACACTTTACATGCGTTTATATTTTTGTTCAGTATATATTTATGCGGTGCGACCCTTTTCCCTCAAGAGTACCACCATGTTCCGCCTACACTGTTCAAATGTGGTCTTAGTCAATGGTGCTTTGTATGGATGTAATTCACATCTCCAGTGATCAGGAGGAGGCTGCATTCCAAGACTTGTGGCTGGGGAGACCAAGCAGGGCCCAGCGGCCATTGTAATAATTCAAAGTAGTCTTGGTGCTCGGCCAACAGAGCCAAACACAGGGAGATTAAGTACGATTATCACAAAACCAAGACGGAGACGCGACGGACCGCCAAAACATGAGCTGTATGTATGGTATGTATTTATTATTGTATCACACAACCTGTCCAAACAATATGTTCAGAAGTCAGCCGTAGGTCTACTTGTAATGAATGCTTAATATTGACAGACAATAATTCCAAAACACACAGTGCAGTCTGGCTCGTTGTACAAAGCGCAGGTTTTCAATTCAGTGGGTAACATTTGAGATATATTCTGGAATGCAGATACTGACAGTACAACAAGTATTGACCTAACTGCAGTATTGTGTAGAAAATGACCAAATGGAAATGTGTTGAGTTGGCATCGACATAAAATTATTAATGACATTCTTGTAAATAACGAGACCTTGTCAAACAGAGGAGTACAGAAGGCATCTGGTTATTTGTTGAATGAACCGAGGTTGAAAGTAACAGTTGTTTTCCTATTCCATCTAGGCCTGTCCCCGAGGGAAAAAAATATTGGTCGACCAAGAGTCGTCTGTTCTTTCTACCAATCGATTGGTTTAAAACGTTCAAACATGTATTTTTCCATATATAGACACATCCTATGTGTTTTAATCAAATCAACGACATGCACTGAGCTTGTCTGATGCTTTAAGCAAACGGTTTGATGAAATAATTAAGACACACAAACGGACTAAAGCGTCCGACCAACAATTGATTTGATTGTTCCTTGCTGCGCTGTGTAAAAAAAATTTAAAAAAAGAGGAAAAAAAAAAGACAGGGAGTGACTGGCTAGCTCCCGTTGTCTCGCTCTCCTCACTGCTCTAGCGACTGACCACAGAACGTCAACAATGTGTATCGCGCTGTCCGTGTTGCTGAAGCCGCAACCTAACACAGCCATCCATGTCTGACTGAAAGGTTGTTACCAAAATCCCTCATTTGTTTAGGAAAAACATTCCCTCTTCCCTCAACCCGTGCTCTCTTTACGACACATGTAAGCATCGCATGCACGTGACCAATAGGGCCTGACCTATAGCCTATCATAATCACATCAATAAATTGGTTATAACAAACGCTGAACACCATAACGTTGGACAGCAAAATGGAAGGACAACAAAACAAAGACAAATATTTTTTGTTTACGCCTACTATTCAATGGCCGCGTTGTTATTTTTAAACTAAAATGCTCGATTGCATTTGAAATCATGAATAACTCGTATGCTGTTTGATGACATGAACAAATACATTTTTGATACAGCAGCCTAGATAAGTATTAAAATATAGGCTTAAGTAAACAGGATGTGCTCTTAGGCCTACAGCTCTACGCCTATTCATGATAATGACATTACTTATTATTATAATGACGATCATAATAACAATAAGGAGACCAAGGAAAGAAATTGGGTTATTATCATTATTATAAACATAATTTTTCGGACAAGTTGGAACAGTGTAAACACTAAATAAATGATAAATAATGCCAGAGGCTGGTCTAACAAAAAAACATAAAGCCTTTATTACAGCATAGCAAAGATTAAAAACAGACAATTTTGTGAAATTATTTATCTGACACGTGGGTTTCATGAGGCTTGCCGTTTACGGAATCAGTAGGCTATTAAACAAACACTCAAACAGGCAACAGAAGCAGGATCTGTTTTATTTCTGTAGATTATATATATATATATATATATATATATATGGATGATTTATAAAGCCAGGCACATTTATCAGTTAGGCTGTTGATTATTAACTAAGTTTTGGTTTCCTCTCTACTCACTTTTCTTAGACAATAAGGCACGGGTTGTTTTCTAGTCTCCTCATTCTGCTGCTGACTCCGCCGCATTGTTCTCAACACCAATATGCTGGTTAACTTTGCTATTATGCACATAGCAACATGGTCTAGGAAAAGGCGCCAATTCAACAACGCACTGATGCGTTTCAGAACCGTGGACAGCGACCACTATCCAACACGGGAGAAAGCGCATTTGTTATAAAATAGTATAATTTGTATTAGTATTGCACCATTGTTCTTACATAATATAACCATATACAATTTCAGTAGCACATGTCTTAGAGTGATGGACTGTGCCATCCCCACAGCTTCCACAATGGATCAGTCCACTCAGACAGGCGCCAATCAGACAGTTGTCTTGTACACCATGATTTTAAAAGTTATAAAATGTGCTGCTGCTCGACTAAAGAAACCTTGGACGACCATCAGCCGAAATATCATACAAACAATCGACAAATGGGTGAGCCCTAATTACATCTCATCAAGGGGTGACAAAGAGAACTAGCCATCACAGAAATCAACAAAGACAGGAAAAAACACAGTGACATTAAAGCCTATGATCATACCCTGTTTCCAGAGTTTTGGAATAAACACTGCCTTTTTCAAATCTCCTGCAGAAAGAAGCCTGTGCTTCCTAAAGAGCCAGAAGGTTGGAGTGACGCTACTGCCCCCAAGAGGTGGAAATATAAAGGACTTGCATTAGACAGGAAATCCATAGAAACCCATGGGTACATCCAAAATGGCATCATATTCCCTATATAGCGCACTACTTTTGACCTGGACCCATAAGGCTCAGCTCAAAAGAAGTGCACTATATGGGGAATTGGGTGCCATTTCAGACAGCCTATGACTTAACAGATGCAGAGACACTGATGACTAACCTTGCTGTGCTGTGCGAGGTGTTTTCTGTGTCCTGTAGCTGTGCTGCTGTGTAGCGCTCTGTGTGTTCCGGACGTTGGTGGTGTTCCAGCGCGTAGGCTTTGGGATGACCCTGCGAGGAGCTGGGGTCTCCAGAGGGCTCTTACCCTCTCCTCCCCTCTGCTGGCTAGATGGGTCTGGAGATGCTTCAGAAGAAGAGGAGATACAAAGCAGATGACATACAGTACCAGACAAAAGTTTGGACACACCTACTCATTCAAGGGTTTTTCTTTATGTATACTATTTTCTACATTGTAGAATAATAGTGAAGACATCAAAACTATGAAATAGCACATATGGAATCATGTACTAACCACAAAAAAAAGTGTTAAACAGATCAAAATATATTTTAGATTCTTCAAAGTAGCCACCCTTTGCCTTGATGACAGTTTTGCATACTCATGGCATTCTCTCAACCAGCTTCATGAGGTAGTCACCTGGAATGCATTTCAATTAACAGGTGTGCCTTCTTAAAAGTACATTTGAGCCAATCAGTTGTGTTGTGATTTTTATTTATTTATTTATTTCACCTTTATTTAACCAGGTAGGCAAGTTGAGAACAAGTTCTCATGTACAATTGCGACCTGTCCAAGATAAAGCAAAGCAGTTCAACAGATACAACGACACAGAGTTACACATGGAGTAAAACAAACATACAGTCAATAATACAGTATAAACAAGTCTATATACGATGTGAGCAAATGAGGTGAGAAGGGAGGTAAAGGCAAAAAAGGCCATGGTGGCAAAGTAAATACAATATAGCAAGTAAAACACTGGAATGGTAGATTTGCAATGGAAGAATGTGCAAAGTAGAAATAAAAATAATGGGGTGCAAAGGAGCAAAATAAATTAATTAAATACAGTAGGGAAAGAGGTAGCTGTTTGGGCTAAATTATAGGTGGGCTATGTACAGGTGCAGTAATCTGTGAGCTGCTCTGACAGTTGGTGCTTAAAGCTAGTGAGGGAGATAAGTGTTTCCAGTTTCAGAGATTTTTGTAGTTCGTTCCAGTCATTGGCAGCAGAGAACTGGAAGGAGAGGCGGCCAAATAAAGAATTGGTTTTGGGGGTGACTAGAGAGATATACCTGCTGGAGCGTGTGCTACAGGTGGGAGATGCTATGGTGACCAGCAAGCTGAGATAAGGGGGGACTTTACCTAGCAGGGTCTTGTAGATGACATGGAGCCAGTGGGTTTGGCGACGAGTATGAAGCGAGGGCCAGCCAACGAGAGCGTACAGGTCGCAATGGTGGGTAGTATATGGGGCTTTGGTGACAAAACGGATTGCACTGTGATAGACTGCATCCAATTTGTTGAGTAGGGTATTGGAGGCTATTTTGTAAATGACATTGCCAAAGTCGAGGATTGGTAGGATGGTCAGTGATAAAGTAGGGGAGGTATACAGAAGATAGCCCTATTTGGTAAAATACCAAGTCCATATTATAGCAAGCTCAAATAAGCAAAGAGAAACAAAAGTCCATCATTACTTTAAGACACGAAGGCCAGTCAAAGCAAACATGTCAAGAACTTTGAAAGTTTCTTCAAGTGCAGTCGCAAAAACCATCAAGGGTGATGATGAAACTGTCTCTCATGAGGACCGCCACAGGAAAGACCCAGAGTTACCTCTTCTGCAGAGGATAAGCTCATTAGAGTTACCAGCCTAGGAAGTTGCAGCCCAAATCAATGCTTGAGTAACACACATCTCAACATCAACTGTTCAGAGAAGACTGCGTGAATCAGGCCTTTGTGGTCTAATTGGTGCAAAGAAATCACTACTAAGGGACATCAAAAGAAAAAGAAACATGCTTGGGCCAAGAAACACAAGCAATGGACATTAGACCGGTGGAAATCTGTCCTTTGGACTGATGAGTACAAATTTGAGGTTTTTGTTTCCAACTGCCGCATCTTTGTGAGATGCAGAGTAGGTAAAAGCATGTGGTTCCCACCGTGAGGCATGGAGGAGGTGGTGTGATGGTGTGGGGATGCTTTGGTGATGACACTGTCAGTGATTTATTTTGATTTGCTTAACACTGTTTTGGTTATGACATGCTTCCGTTTTTGCAAAATTAAATTAAATTCACTGCTCGACTGAGAGACCAAACAGATAATTAGTCACACTATTATTGCACACAGAGTGAGTCCATGCAACGTATGAAGAAAATGTTTCCTCCTAAATGTATTTAGGCTTGCCATAAAAAAGGGGTAGAACATTTATTGAACTCAAGACATTTAAAACTTTTAATTTGCCATTAATTTGTTACAATTTCGAAAAACATACATCCACTTTTATGTTATGGGGTATTGTGTGTAGGGCAGTGACAAAAAAATAATCTACATTTAATACATTTTCAATTCAGGCTACAACACAACAAAATGTGGGAAGAAAAGTAAAGGGGTGTGAATACTTTCTGATGACAGATCTCAATGCCATTCTCATCATTTGTTTCAATGAGGCAACTGACTCAGGAAACGAAGCACCCTACCTGTGGCTGGAACAGCAGGGGAAGAGTCTGCAGCATCAAGGTGGGTAATATGAACGTGACCGGGAAGGTCCTGAGGAAGCCGAGGGTCTGGATGTACAGAGGCAGCAGGGCCAGTGTTCAGCATGGAGGGTGAGGGCACAGGGGCGTGGCCAGTCACTACACTCAGAGCAGAGCCCAGGAGACGGTTCTGAGAGGATGAGAGGGCATGGATGAAGTGGTCAGAACTATTATTGAATGACTAAAAGTAAAAAGAGTTGAGTATAGCGGTGATGAAACATGCAATAGAAAAAGAAGAAAACCGAACACCACACTACTTGAAACACTACAGACATACTCTGACTCTGGGACTGTATAAAGATGTGTACAACTTTAGGGGTCCACATAAATATACTCTTACATAACTTCATGCAACGATTAGAATGACAGCAACTTATTGAGGAAAATATTACTATCTGGAGCACTCAAGTGAAGGCTCAGTGCTCCTCCTTCCCTACAGTACCTGCAGCTCCATCTGTTGGCTCTGGATCCACTCCAGGTGCTGTAGTCTCTGCTGGGTCACGGTATTGAGCTGCTCCTCCAGCTGGGTCACCCTCTCTGATGCTCTGTCCTCTCTGGCCTCCTGAGCCCTGCCTGGGTACCTGTCCGACTCCAGCAGCCTCTGTAGCCCCCCCCACACCTGGGAAACACATGCCTCCATGTCACTCTGAGCCTGGAAAAAGAAAGAAAGACAGAAACAAACCATTAGGCACCCACATTCAGTCCACTAAGCATTTTAGGTAGACTTTGTGGGGTTTGGACTTACAAAAGCTTTCTCAGATGGCATCATAATCTCAGAAGGACATAGAAAAAAATAACACATAACTGCTCTGCTACAACAATACCTTGATGAGTGGTGCTGTGGCAGCAGCTGTGACCACGGCTGCAGTGGAGGCAGCTCCCGTATCCCCTGAGAGGCCAGAAACAGGCTGGGGCTCCTGACTCGATGGTGGCCGCTGGTCCAGTAACTGCACCTTCACCTCTCGCCTCAAGGGGGCAGTCTGGGACCTGGGAAAAACAGTATGGAATGGAGTCCTCATAACTAACACCTAAATATTTGGGATGTACAACTGTGTTGCAATGTAGACAAACATTACAAACACAAATACATCTGGCATGTAAAAAGTGAGAATCATCCCACAGCTTTGTGCCATGCTTACCTCTGTCTTAGAGCTGCCAAGATTGCCCCTTTGCCACCAGCAGCATATCGGGATATTAGCAGATCATGGTCTAAGGGACAATCCAAGAGTGGGGTTAGGATACAAAATGGCATAGGGTGAACTCGCAAAGTATTGGGACAGTGACAATATTGTTCGTGTTTACCTCTGTAGTCCAGCACTTTGAATTTGAAATGATACAATGACTATGAGGTGCAGACTGTCAGCTTTAATTTGAGGGTATTTTCATCCATATTAGGTGAAACGTTTAGAAATTACAGCACTTTTTGTACATTGTTCCCCCATTTTAGGGGACCAAAAGTATTGGGGAAAATGTATTAAAGTAATCAATAGTTTAGTATTTAAGTCCCATATTCCTAGCACACAATTATTACATCAAGCTTGTGACTCTACAAACTTGTTGGATGCTTTTGCTTTTATTTTGTGCCCAATAGAAATTAATGGTATTTGGAGTTATTTTTTATTGTAAACAAGAATATAACATAATAGAATGTGGATGCTACCATGATTTCAGATAATCCTGAATAATGATGAGTGTGAAAGTTAGAAGCACAAATATCATAGCCCCAAGACTAGCTAACCTCTCACTATTACAATAACAGCGGAGGTTAGCATTTATGATATTAATATCTCTGTAACTTTCGCACTCATCATTATTCATGATTCATTCCGGGTTATTGGTAATCATAGTAGCATCCACATTAATGTAGAATTGTTTAGAAACATATTCTATTCTTATTTCGAATAAAAGTATCTCCAAATACAAATATCTCCAAATACAATCCAAATACAATCACAGTCTGCACTTTAACCTCACAGTCATTGTATCATTTCAAATCCAAAGTGCTGGAGTACAGGGCTAAAACAACAAAATCACTGACCCAATACTTTTGGAGCTCACTGTATATGAAGTAGCCAGTAGATAATCAATGACAGTACATCACAGGTTTAGCCCAAGGACACTTACCTTTGTCCTCACTGCCCTTAGATTGAACAGAGGTCGGTGTTTCTTTTCCATCTATACTAGGAACCTGAAATTGGAAATGAAATGACACCAGTTTAAAATGTATTATATTAGTATGGGTGACATACTTGTGAGGCACACACTTCTCAGAAAAGAACAAGCTAGAAGACATCTTACTTGGGACTCGTTTTGCGGGACTCTTTTTATCGGACTCTTTTTGTGTGCTTTCGTTTCCTCTGGAAAAGACAACATGGGAAGAGCAAAATGTTGGTCAGACTGAAATCAATGGCATATACAACTGCAATACAATATAACAGTTTCGCTGGCCTTATAACAAGTGTGGGTTTACTAAGCCTACCAGAGGGTGAAACTGATGGCAGGTTTGCTTGCAGGGCAGGAGGCACATGCCTGTGCTCTTGTTTCCTTGCTTGTCTTTGCTTTTCGATCTTTGGTGGCTCGTCAAGAAGAGAGCACTTCTTCACTGTTATCTTTACATTGTCTGTTTTATTAGATACGGTGGACAACGACCCCAAATCCCTCTGCCCTTCATTGCTCCGCTCAGGAAAGTGAATCTTTGTTGCACGAATCAAGACGTCTCCAGCATCAGAACTTGAAGTGGATTCGTCAAGGTTTATATTCCTTGCAAAGTTCAGAAGTTCATTTGATCGGCTCAGAAGAGTATGAGCCATATCTAATCGACTCTGACGCTCAGTTGATTATCTAGTAGCGAGCACTGCAGCAGAGTAGAGTATGATAGCTAGTATGCTCAACACCAGACCCGATCAGGCGTTACACATAACATAGTTGTTACTAACCGTGGGAGTTGATATAGATAAATAAACAACCACTGTCGTCATTTTCCTTAGGAAGACGAACATTCAAATATCCCGCTTCACGCTTGTTTAATGACGACTTTATGCTAACAGTAGCTAGCTACTAACGTTAGCTGGCTAACACCTCTAAACAGTTGAAAGCACAACGCGACAAAACTCAGTAGGAAGTAGCTAGCTAGACCTATGTAATTTTGAACAAACTGAATTCGTTGCAACCCGAGGTCAGAATCGAACGATACATAATAGCTTCACAACTGCTAGCTAACGATGGAAAATATGAAAACACAGCAACTGTTGCTGACAACAATAACTTCCGGTCAACGACCAATCCTCTCTCCGCGATAAATATCGCCATTATCTGCTGGGCATGATAGGGACTCCATGGATGAGGAAACATTAATCAAAAGAGAACATATATTAATCAAATATTAAATCATTTAAAGTATTTGGTTGACCATTATTTATATTAGATAAAAGGTGCGCTAGCGAACAACAGGATAATGAGGTACTGAATATTTTAATTACCTCGTGTTACACCGGAGTGTTTATGTAGTGACACAAAATTCATCTTATTTTGACATTTCGGTTATTATTTTCGACAATTTACTTTTCGATTTTGAGTTCCATACATATCCCCACGAACGTATACAATATGTAATACTATCCTAGAAATATTTGTTTGTTTTAAAAACGATTTTTAATTTCCAATATCTGGCCTTTCAAGCCTCTCAAAACTGTTGGTGCCGCAGCCACTGCAGTCCCTTTTTCACAACGTCACATGTCCTTCGGAATCTGGGTGGGTGAATTACTTTTTTGCTGTGTTAAAGAAAATGTGATTTATTATGCATTTTGTGCACACAACTTGATATCAAAATGTATGTAATGTCTTCAAATGCTTCACTTGACCTTCAGAACTGCGCTATATATTTAGCCTGTTAGGGACCTTTTAACGTTAGCTGTCCACTAAGCTAGCTAGCTAACTAACACAAGGCTTAAACTATGTAGTAGCTAGCTATGGAATGGTCAGTTATGAATTCATGGTCAGGTGTCATATATAGCTAATCAACTAATACTCTGTAGCTATCTTGGTAATTCAGTACTCCCTATTCCTAGCTAGTTATAACTAGTGAACGGACATCATAGCTACATAACAATGGATAGGGCTGTCATTCAATCGATTACATTCATGGGTGTAACTTTAATCCAACAGAAATATCGTCCATTTGAACCACCATGTCTATCCAGGTGACAGAAGCGGACCAGGTTAAACAGGTATGTAAATTGAGGATACTCGCACCCCAGTGGAGACTGGTGACTTGAAAAATTGAGGAGGATGGGAGACTCACGGTATGTTTCAAAGTCATCAAAGACGAATTATTTTAACCTAAAGCATTTAATAAACACATTTTATAGTACAGTATTATGGGGAAGGGGGATGAGAGGGCTACTTAAACAGTGTTGGGAAGGGATCACAGCAGTGATTGAATGAGGGTATGAGGCATGAGTTGAGGTGTTCAGAGGCTTGACCAGTGCAGGACAGGATTTTACTGGGAAGACAAAAAACAATAACAAGACACTACACAGTTAGACAAGAGCTAAGAATGAGTTAGTCCAAGCAAGGAGTAAAATCGTTGATGTGTAATAATGTGATTGTGTATGTGATTGACTACATACAGTAATGAGAGAAAAGTGATAGGGGTACTCGCAGTGCTTGGAAGGGAAACATTCAACGTGCCAGTGGATGAGAGGGCACATGAGACGCTGTGGCTTCTGTTCATGTCAGGAGAAACAATGGTAGTGGAGTAGTCATCACCTCTTAATCAGGCAACAGGAGGGGAGTTAGCTGTAAATACAAATAGCAGATACATTCCGTTACAGCTGCGCCATTGTAGGTTTGGATGACGAGTTTCTCTATGAAGTTAAACTCTCAAAATTCATCAAGTCAAACACAGACAGTGCATCCTGCCCACTTGACACATCAAAGTATCCCAAGAAATGTTCCTGAATAAAGCCCTGATCATCCACATACCTGACGATAACTGACAACTGCAAGCAGACTGGTGGCACCATAGGTCCCAGAGCGGTGGGGCAATTTTACCCCCTGGGGCCTGGAGTTTTTCCTTATATAGTAACCTAACTAGGAAAACTCTGGACCCTATAAGGTGTGACTGATTAATCTGTTGTAAAAAGGTTGTATATGGGCTATTAAGGGACCTGTTTTTCATATTCAAATCACATGGCTTTAACTCCTGAAAAAAAAACTCCTGGCCCTTGGGGGGGATGAAAACCCTCTCAAACTGCAGCTACCTTGTATTTGTTCATATAAATTATATTTCGACTAGATTTGGAGGGGGATTTCCTCTACCCAGACACATAGACAATAGAACTCACAGGGCTGAGCTTGCTTTATGCATGTTTGCATCATGCAGGCCTATGCAACTGTAGGCCTTGTACATTTTTTTAATGACTCGCATCTGCCATCACTATTATGTTGATTGATTCATTCCAGGTAATCATTTTGGATTAAAAACGTATAGGCAGCCTAGCCAGCCAAATTTGGAATATAATCCAAATTTGATCACATTCACATTTTCTCCTGACACAAATGGACTATAAATACATAACGTTACCAGTTAGTTTACCCTGGCCAGATGGACAGGGCACATAGGCTGTATGTAGCAGCTCTTATTAGGAGCCTACAGTTGATCAGATGGAAAAAATAGTCTCGTTTTCATGTCAGATTGGGTGTAGCCTAGGCTGCTGCAACATTTGTCATTTGTTTTTGCTAAAAAATACAGGAGGAAAGTGCACAGCCTATTTGAGCGCACGTGAAAAAATGTGCTGCGTCAACCTCTCTAATCTAACTTTTAATGGATGATGTGATGGAAGCTATCAAATCATTCAGAATTGTTTTCGACATCCCAGAAAAGCATGTTAAGCATCGTAACGTGCAATTACAGGCGGCTT
Organism: Oncorhynchus mykiss; assembly: GCF_057628025.1. Lineage (NCBI taxonomy): Eukaryota > Metazoa > Chordata > Actinopteri > Salmoniformes > Salmonidae > Oncorhynchus > Oncorhynchus mykiss. The sequence continues at coordinate 41,435,308 of NC_143040.1, forward strand.
GATGATAGGCTCCCTGTTAACCAGCTATACATTTGATACCAGTTGGTATTGAGTGCCCTCACCTTTTCATCAGTCATGAAACTGATCTCAGGCAGAGGTCGACCCTCGCTTTTAATTTGCACCTTATCCGTGTATCCCAGAGAATGAAACGAGTTCTTCAACAAAAAGTCCACAACGTTTTCGGCAGCATTGACCATTCTACCGTTCAGGCGGAGAAAACTGCACACTCGCGCTGGTAGCTAGCTAGCTACTGAAGTTAGTGCAACTTATTTACATTTACCTTAATAACTGGACACACAAAATTAAGTTCTAAACCCAAGAAGAAAATTATAATATACCTCCTCCATCTCCTGTAATTTAAAAAACTCATTTGAATTGAATAATGTCCCAAAAATGCTCAACTGTCACTCTTCACTCTTAATCTCTATCCAACAATGTCACCAAACTTCACAACACAGAACCCCTATAATGCTCTGTGGCACAATCCCAATTCAACACACAAGGTTCATTCTCTGACCATACATCTATGATTGGATGGACAACATGTCAGTTCATACTGCAAAAGCTTTGATTGGTTGGAGGACGTCCTCCGGAAGTGGTCAAAAGTAACAGTCAGTATCTGTTGTAGCCACCAGCTGCATTAAGTACTGCCGTGCATCTCCTCCTCATGGACTGCACCAGATTTGCCCGTTCTTGCTGTGAGATGTTACCCCACTCTTCCACCAAGTGTACCTATGATGCACCTGCAAGTTTTTCAGACATTTCTGGGGAGAATGACCCTAGCCCTCACCCTCCGATCCAACAGGTCCCAGACGTGCTCAATGGGATTGAGATCTGGGCTCTTCGCTGGCCATGGCAGAACACTGACATTTCTGTCTTGCAGGAAACCACGCACAGAACGAGCAGTATGGCTGGTGGCATTGTCATGCTGGAGGGTCATGTCAGGATGAGCCTGCAGAAAGGGTACCACATGAGGGAGGAGGATGTCTCCCCTTTAACGCACAGTGTTGAGATCGCCTGCAAAGAGAACAAGCTCAGTCCGATGATGCTGTGACACACTGCCCCAGACCATGACGGACCCTCCACCTCCAAATCGATCCTGTTCCAGAGTACAGGTCTCGGTGTAACGCTCATTCCTTCGACAATAAACGCAAATGTGAAGAGCACTTTTTGCCAGTCCTGTCTGGTCTAGCGACAGTGGGTTTTTGACTATAGCAACGTTGTTTCCGGTGATGTCTGGTGAGGACCTGCCTTACAACAGGCATACAAGCCCTCAGTCCAGCCTCTCTCAGCCTATTGCGGACAGTCTGAGCACTGATGGAGGGATTGCGCATTCCTGGTGTAACTCGGGCAGTTGTTGTTGCCATCCTGTACCTGTACCACAGGTGAGATGTTCGGATGTACCGATATTGTGCAGGTGTTGTTACACGTGGTCTGCCACTGCAAGGACGATCAGCTGTCCGTCCTGTCTCCCTGTAGCACTGTCTTAGGAGTTTCACAGTACGGACATTTCAATTTATTGCCCTGGCCACATCTGCAGTCTTAATGCCTCCTTGCAGCATGCCCAAGGCACGTTCGCGCAGATGAGCAGGTACCCTGGGTATTTTTCTTTTGGTGTTTTTCAGAGTCAGTAGAAAGGCCTCTTTAGTGTCCTAAGTTTCATAACTGGGACCTTAATAAAGCTGTTAGTGTCTTAACGACCATTCCACAGGTGCATGTTCATTAATTGTTTATGGTTCATTGAACAAGCTTGGGGAACCGTGTTTAAACCCTTTACAATGAAGATCTGTGAAGTTATTTGGATTGTTACGAATTATCTTTGAAAGAGAGGGTCCTGAAAAAGGGACGTTTATGTCTATGGAAGGGGGTAAGGCCGACCGGCCTCCTAGGTTTTGTATTGAAGCCAAGGCTACTTCTACCACATATCTACAACACACAATCCATGTGTACGTGTGTGTCAGTGGAGGCTGCTTAGGGGAGGACGGCACATAATAATGGCTGGAACAGAGCGGATGGCATTAAACACATGAAAACCATGTATTTGATACCATTCCACTAATTCTGCTCCAGTCATTAACACGAGCCCATTCTCCCCAATTAAGGTGCCACCAACCTCCTGTGGTGTGCGTGTATAATGATTATGTTATCGTGTGTGTCTCTCTTTTCACATTCCCCTCTGTTCCATAAGGTGTGTTTTTATCTGTTTAATATGTATGTGTTCACAGTTTAAAGAATTTCTTGGCACCTACAACAAACTCACAGAGAACTGCTTCATGGACTGTGTGAAGGATTTTACCACAAGAGAAGTCAAGTCAGAGGAGGTAGGTTGATTTCCTGCATGTCTTCAAGACTCAGGTGATGTTCCTCCGCTCACACGTTGCTGATGCATGTCAGCTCTTATAACGCCTGGATAGGTATTTTATGTATGAGCTAACCACATTAGAGTCGCGTTCCCCTGCTCAGACGTTGCATGCATCAACCAATGGTTGCATACCATATCATCGACTGTGCTGTCGGACACCAGATTGCTATAACAATATCGTTTGGTTAGCTGATACGCCTGGATAGGTATCTTACATAAGGTCTAGCTCGCATGTTTCAGCAACGTCCATATGTATAGGGCAATTCCACGGTAGCAGAATGTATGTCAAACAAAACCAATGATTGCAAAGTTAAACAAACCATAGAACTCTATGCACGATGACTACTTTTTAAAACAATTTCCAAAGAAAATTGTACAAAAACACATTTACTATAAAATAGAATGGTAACAGAATGATGTTTGTGCTGTTACCAAACTTTCTGGATCATGTCCCAAGCTGATTTTGAATGGCATTCAAAATTATATCTTAAATTATATCAGCTTTTCATGATTGTCTTCTTTTTGTAAACCATCATAGAAGGCATTGGGTAGAAGTAAATTAATCCACAAAAAAATAATATTTTACATGTCTTAAATTATCACGATATCTTGAAGGCCATTCAAACATGATCCAGGAAGTAGGTGGGGCTTTCATACTGTATCTGGTGCCTAATTTGAATATCCTGGATCTACATTTACTATGTTACTTCTAGTCTATGAGACCAGGCTGCAATGTCATTCAACTTTGTAGCAGATGTCTCTTTCCATTCATCAAATTGCACTGTATGTAGTATTGTGGAATTATTTTGGAGTGGACGAACATGTGCAGGTAGCAGACTGCACAGTCGATGACTTGGCACACAACAATTGGTTGATGCATGCAAGATCTGAGCAGGGGAACACGACCTCATACTTATTACTGAGTAGGCCATATTTCCAAATACTGTCCCGTCATTCGAGGCTCTGTAGTAGGTAATCTCATCCATCAGAAGGTTCTCTCTAGCAATCGAGCCTGGGGACAATGTTAAGTAATGGGTCAAATAGGACACAATGTGGCATCATTGCTTATCAACAAAATGTTGTCACTGAATGTTCCTGTATGTTGTCAAATTTCACATTGTAGAAGCCTTTGCGGTGGTACAGCAATATTTGGAGAGGTGTGATTATATGTGATTGTGTCATTGTTTCCACCTCAGTCCACCTGCTCGGAGAGCTGCCTTCAGAAGTACCTAAAGATGACCCAACGCATCTCCATGCGCTTCCAGGAGTACCACATCCAGCAGAACGAAGCCCTGGCTCAGAAAGCAGGCTTAATGGGACCACGGTAGACAAATTCTGCCCTTTACACGCCAGGAGTCGCCCATCCAGTCTGGTCCCAACTCAATGTGAATCAGTGGATAGCTAACACCAGCCACAAACTTGTCCTTGTCTACCTCCACTACTTCTTAGGCTGGGGCTGATGACTGCTTGGACACTTTTATCCAGAAAAGCCTGATCATGATGTATGAGATCATGTTGAGTTGCAATCCAGGCAGAACATGAGATAAAAATAAAGTAGCTACTTTTGTTTTTATTATAGTGAAAGTCTGATTGTTGAATAAGGTAATGACAATCCTGGGTATTAGTTTGTATCCTTTATCCTATGATAATGCCCATTTGTTATCTGAAATGTTTCTGCACCATTCATTAAACTAAATTGTACATTGGCATACTGCTAAAATTACCCAATGTCCTGTTGTTTGACCTTGAAATCACTGCCTTCTGTTGGTAATGGATTGTCACTGCAGCCAAGATGGTAATAATGACAACTGTCCTCACTTGAAGGTCATTGGCCTAGAGATGCATAACCAGAGGTTGAAGATTATAAACCGGGTAGTTTGGGTTACACAGCATTTGTGTATCAGACAATATACCATAGGTATGAATGACTCAACCTTACTGTTCGATTTGTTGGTAAACAGTTTAAAAGAATTAAGGCACCTCAGGGGTTTGTGGTATATGGCCAATATACCACAGTTGAGGGCTACTTCCAGGCACTCTGCTTAGCATTTACACAGGCAGCCAAATTCTGATCATTTTCACTAATTGATATTTTGACCAATAGGATTAGATGTGATTGGTCAGACTGACTGTAAATGCATCTCAGGTAATCCAACCTGGCAAAACAAGATGAGTACTGCTAATTTGTTTACAGATATTTCTCCAGAAAATGTAAAAAATAACACTAAGAGTTTAGCAGAGGTGGCTGCAGGACAACCCCTGGAGACAGATTTGTCTCTCGTCAATGACCAGTATTGCACAAGGGAAATATTTAAAAACTTTTATTAGAAATGGAGAGCTCTGCTTATTTTACAAAGATACAATGGCTTTGCTCAGGGAATCATAATACCTTCATCTAGGAATCCCTAGATCAACTTCGATTTTAAGAAGTACATTTTTTTCACAATGAAATCAAGTCAAACATTTTAAAATGTTCTGAATGCTTCCATTCTCTTCTACGGGGTTCAATATATACACTGTGTGCTAACATTTCTACCAACTTGACAGAAAAATAAAGGTTTTAATATACTGGTACAAAGATGAGGTTAAAAATAATAAATCATCCTTTACAGTTTGTAAAATGTATTTTTCAAATACATGGTTTTGGACAATATGTACAAAAGAAACAAATCATAGGAAACCCCTGGGCTTAACATACATGCTTCTTATGCAACTTTTAATTGGTCAGAACTCATGTTGAAAATAAAATACAAGTACCAAGAAACAAAGTGAAAAAGTGAAGGCCATCAAATGATGGTGTTCCCCAAAAAACATTAGGGAAAGTAGTGGGCTATATTGAAAATGGGGGGAAACAAACTCAGTGTACAAAACATTAGGAACACCTGCTCTTTCCATGACAGACTGACCAGATGAATGCTATGATTCCTTATTGATATCACTTCAATTGAGAGGTTTTTAAATAAGGATTTTTAAGCCTTAAATTAGAGACATGGATTGTGTGTGTGCACCATTGAGGGTGAATGGGCAAGACAAGAAGAGTTAAGTGCCTTTGAACGGGGTATGGTAGTGTGTCAAGAACTGCAATGCTGCTGGGTTTTTCACGCTCAACAGTTTCCCGGGCAAAGGGGGGTGCAACTCAACATTAGGAAGGTGTTCCTAATGTTTTGTACACAGTATCTACTGCATAGTAGCTCCCCAATTGAAACACAGTCTGCTTTTAGATGAGCACATTACATTATTTCAATATACTTTCCCATTGTCCAAACTGTGGAAGGTTCATGTCTCTATATTGTAAAAAATACAAAAGTCTCCACTAACAGAATAAATATATTTAACAAAGCAAACCATGACTTTATTTTACACAATTTCAGTTCGAGAAATCTTTCATTAAATAACTTCACTGCTGTGATATATAGTTTTGAAATTTTCCATACTAAAATAAAAACTCTGCAATTACATATAAAACGGCAAAATACACTCGCAAAGGAAATTAGTCCACTGAAATCATTCTCTTGTTCCACTGTAAACCTTTTATTTTTTAAAATTCCTTTTCTTAAAAAGAACTAAAAAATAGTTTGCATAATTAATCTGTGCTGACACTCCAATAGTGGAAGACAACAGCTGCAGTTTTCAGTAAACTACATTCCCTTTCACAATTGAATTTCAAATTTTTCCAAAATAGGGCACTCTGCTGTAACACTAGTACTTTGGCAGTTCTGATGGTGCAAGCAAACATAATTTACCTTCTTGCAAACCATGTCCAGCTGGTTAAGTGACCATTATTAACATAGGTAGGAACCCTTTACATTGTAGGTTACATACATTGCATTTGTCTGGGACATCATTGATTCATTACTGCATCCAGATTGGTCCCGTTTGGGGAACCAGAGGAGGTTATATGTTTCTGTGGTTCTGACAGAGCGGGAGGAGAAAAGTGCCATGGTCTGTTCCAAGGATGGAGAGTCTGACGGGGTTTGGCTAGGAGTATCTTGGGTTTGTAGTTTCCTTTACATTCAACTCACATGGAATCCATTTCCTGACGACTGTGATAGGTGGACTAAAATGACTACGAGGCAGGAAGTGAGAGTGGTGGACGGGATACGGTAGAAAGGATAAAGGGGTGAAAGGAGACTGAGGGGGGCAGTCGAGTGCTTTAGGCCGCTTGCTCCTATGTGTCAGTACGTGAGTGCGTCCCAAATGCCACCCCTATGCCATATATAGTAGACTACTTTTGACCAGGGTCTCTGGTCATTTGACATGGGCTTCTGGCCAAAATATATTCCCTATATAGGGAATAGGGTGCCATTTCAGATGTACCCTGTGTCTCCAGGGAGGCAGCAGGATGCTGGGCTGGCAGGCAGAGATGGGCAAGGTGGTCGCCATGGGGGAGGAGGCGTGTCATCACCTACACTCGACAGCCACAGTGTTCTGAGTGGGAGAGGCAGAGGAGGGGCTCATCCCAGTGTCTGACGAGCCGGACGACGTTGACGCTGTGGTGTGGGACACTGGGAGGGAGGAGAGACCAGGTTAGACAGCTGTATCCGTCTTTCATACTCTACAAAGTATTGTGAGCAAAGAGACCATGGAAACAAAGCAAAACATTACAATGAAAGCTATAGACAATAGTAGGAGAGGGAGACTACGTTCGACAGCTGTATGTGTGCCAAAAACAGACTAAGGAAATATTCCAAATAAAGCATTACAATAAAAAGCTATTCAAGCAGTTTGCTCTGGAACATGACGGAGGAACGGAGGAAAAGCCATCCTACCTTCTCTTTCCTTCTTCTTTAACCTCTTCCGCCTCCTGTCTATGGAGGCCACTTCAGACTTGAGTGACATGTAATACTTCCTTATATCCTGTAGTTTGTCTTGTAAGAAGGATATCCTCTCAGCACTTGTCATGCTGTCCAGTTCATCTGCTCAGAGACGCACAAAAGTTCTTATTGTAAAAGGTCGGAACAAATAAAAACAAAAACACACTTTGACCATTCAGCTTTCAAAACCATTTCATTTAGAACACTGAATACAATATTACATTTAAGAATAATCACAAAATTAAGGCTAAAATCCAAACTCCTAGGGCCAGTTTCCCAGACACAGATTAAGCCTAGCCATAATTGTTTTTTTTAGTCCACCGCTAGGCTTAGTCTGTCTGGGAAACCGGCCCCTGTTGTTAGTCCTCATCCTCAACACCTGAGATCAGTGTGATAAGCTGATTAGGGATAAGTGGTTAGTTCAACTTACTGAGCTGGAAGGTCCACTTGTACGTGCGAGGGGAGGGGAAGGAGGACTGCTTGTCTTTGTGCTTATATTTCTCTAGCTCCTTACTGTTGGGAGATACCAGCTTCTGGGTTCCTTTAGACATGGAGTGTTTCACTGGAGTCAGCTTACTAGAGGTGTCCATGACAGCCAGGTCCTCACTGTCACTGCTGTGCCCTGTGGTCACACACATTTTAAATACTTTATTTGAATCCACAAATCACATTACTGCCAAGAAGGATTCAAACATTGACACGTTTTTTGGGGGTGAGTTGACAACCTGCCATTAATGGAATTGAACTTACCTGCTCCGTTCTTATCAATTTTGGATGTTGTGCTTGGCCGTTTCTGGTTTCGCTTCTGCTTCTTTGCAGAAGAACTCAAATGGCAGTCCATCAACCTTTTCTGACCTGATCGTGAAAGGGAGAATATTTTTATTTCAGAGGACCAAATCACTGTGCATTTCTCACAAAATGACCATTAACAGGTCTATCATAAATCAGAAAATGTTTTTTTTAAATGTTTTTTTTATTTTACAAATACCTAAACACAACAATGCTGTAACGTTAGGAGATATGCATGCATCAAATTATTTGCCACAGATCATTGTCTCCATGTTGGAAAAATGGCAGAGAAATGCAAGCGAGTTGTGACAGCAGCGAAACAGCCTGCTCTGCCCCAAGTCAGTACAGTACCGAGTCTACTGCTGCCTGGCTGTGCTTTGGAAGCATGCTGAAGTATGGACTGACTGCTGGGAGCATGTGTACAACTTCATCAGCAAGCTGTCAAACTATCATAACTACACGCCGCTTGTCAGTGCAGTGCCCAACAGCCATAGTTATCTAGCTAAAATTCCATCCCTGTGTCAGTGAAGCTAGCAAGCAGAAGACAAGTTATAACCTAAATCAGCAGATGAAATCACTGGCGACCGATATAAATTGCACATTTCGTGCAGGAATAGATGTAATTATTATTATTTTTTACAACTTTCTCACTGTCTATCAGTATATGCGTCTGTCTGCCCCAGTTTCACAGCAAGTGAGTCATGCACAAGACAGGTCGAAGGACAACGCTCGCAAATAGATTTTTTGGATATTGGTAAGCGGCAGTTTGGACGTTGAGTGCGCATCGTCTCAATGCTCATTGCAGACTCGAGTGGTCGCTATCAAACAACTAAGTGTCCCTTGATAAAAGGGCTTAGGAGTCAAGTGTTGGGTTTGAGATTCAGCCTATGACTGAGGTAGATTGAACTTCATTGTGACCATACGCAATAGGACAATATTCTGCAATTATGAAAAAAATAAAAAATGAAGGCAATTTCAATGTTAAGAAAAATGTGCCCTTTGTCACATCCCTAAGATAGCCTATTATATGCCATTCTTTGTGTGACCCACCTCTGTCCTTGGTGTCCCTCTCCTGTAGTGACATGCTGGAGTTGCTGGAGCTGGTGCTAGCTTCAAAACAGTTTGAGTTGGCCGACTCGTTATCACCAAGCCCCTCCTGAGACTCCCCGGCTACACTGTCCACCTCGATGGGGACGTCGCTCTCACTCTTGGTGCTGTGAGACTCATCAGGGCTGGGGGCAGAGGTGGGGGAGAAGACCCGTGGAGGAGCAGCGCCCCCCGAGGACAGAGGAGGGTTGTTGTGGGTCTGGTGGGAGGAGGCATTGGACGGAGGGGGAGCATGGACCTTCCCTTGACTCATCATCATTAGGAGGTCTTCTGCTAAGGTCTTGTCCTTCTCATCCAGGTCGTCCAGATCCACTTCGTGACAGACCAGCGCCTCAGGGCCGATCTGGGGCATCACCTCCTCCTCGACCCCCGAGGCTAGCTGCTCCGACCTGGGTCGACCTCCTGCTACACCTCCCTCTCCTAGACTTTGACACTGCACCTCTGGAGTGAGGGCAGGCATCTCTGTTTTACCCTTTGCTGGCGTCAGGCGCTCCTCGCCTCTCTGTCCCCCCGCCTCCAGCCTCCACTCTGGCGAGTCAGCGGGCCGCCTGGCTGGCGAGTCAGCGGGCCGCCTGGCTGGCGAGTCAGCGGGCCGCCTGACTGGCGACGCCATCTTGGTCGTCTCTTCCCTCCTGTCCAGACGCACCTTCTTGTCCGGCGTCCTCTGCTCAGTGGCTTTACGCTTGGCCACACCTCGCTCCTCCCTGCAGATCTCCTCCTCCGTAGCTGAGTCTGTGTCAGAGTCCATGGTGGGAAGGTCAGGGATGCTGGGAATGTGCTCAGCTGGGAGACAATGAAGGACCACCATGGGCTCATCCTGCCTGTTCAGGGTGCGCGGGCAGGGAGACGACTCGGTCTCAGTGTTGTTGGGAGTGGTGATGGTGGTTTTGGTGGGCGTTTCAGAGCCAGTGTCATTGTTGGGGTTCCTCTCTGGCTCGCGAACGTTACTTCTACGTGCTGCTTTAGACCTGGGGGATTTCGGGGTGGGGGGGTCCTCCTCCTTAGTTCTGTCGGGTTCAGGGATCATGGGGGGCACCTGGGGCTGCTCCTCAGCCTTCTCCGGCTCCCTCCTCTCAGGGAGCGTGTCCTCCTGCTGCTCCTTCTCCTGAGGACTGCTGGGGGGCTGATCCTGGGCTGCGACCTGGGCTGCAGCGGCGGCTGCTGCCTCTGCTCTTCCTCTCTCCACCCTCCGGTCCTCCTCCTCCTCCTGCTTACGGGCTGTGGCGGGGTCCGTCCTCTCCGCCCACGCAGGCTTCTTCTCAGGAGAATCCTCTGACTCACTGTCCTCTGACGAGTTCCCCGATTCTTCTACCAGAAGTAGAGAGGGGGGGTCATCAAGGGTTAGCTTGCATCCATCAAAAGTCCATGCTTCAACCCTTAAAATAACAATTACTTCCCAAACACCGAGGGGCAGTTTCCCCAGACAGATTAATTGTAGTCCTGGACTCAAAATCAATCTCCACTGAAAAGGGCTTCATAGTCCAGGACTAAGTTTAATCGGTGTCTGGTAAAACCAGCCTCACATAGCCAGAAACGCCCTCTAATCATTCTTAGATGTGGACTATCATAGTTATCCTAATTAAACTAGTGACTATACTGCATCTAGAGGCATGTTGACCTACCATTGGAGGTAGAATCCCTGTCCGAGTCATACATCCCAGAGGTTGTTCTTGTGCGTCGGCGAGGGGTACCTGTTTACACAGACCGACAGACAAATCAAATCAATAGAGCTGTCATGATTCACTATTCTACATGACAGACAACGATATCAGTTCTATATAATAATACATTTCGGTCTGAACATTGTATAAGATTGCAGCCTGCTGAACGAGCCCCACGGTCTTACCCTCTCCATAATACTGATGATCGGTGCAGATCAGATCTCTTACCCTCTCCGTTGGGCAGGGCTGATACATCAGATTTGCTCTTGCTGCTGGAGCGCCCCTCACTGCTGGGGGTCTTGGAGACGCTGCGGTTGGCGCTGGCGGAGGTGGTTCTAAGAAGAGGGCGACCTCGCTTCAAGCCACACAGCTTCCCCTGCTTGTCATCCTCCTTCTCGCCTTCCTCTTTATTCTTCACTTTCTTTTTCTGTTTCTTTTTTGTTCCGCCCTTGTCGACAGGCCAGATTATCCGGTCTGCTTTGACCCACTCATCATACCTAGAGGGGAAATTAAGCCATTAACCCTATAGCTAGACCCACTCATCTCTCAGATTATACACATATTTTTTTTTATTTTACTAGGCAAGTCAGTTAAGAACAAATTCTTATTTTCAATGACGGCCTAGGAACTGTGGGTTAACTGCCTGTTCAGGGGCAGAACGACAGATTTGTACCTTGTCAGCTCGGAGGTTTGAACTTACAACCTTCTGGTTACTAGTCCAACGCTCTAACCACATACAATAAATATACTAGCAAAATATTACATTGAAAGTCAGTCACTTCAAAAACAGATAAAGGTGGAAAAGTAATACTGAAAATACTGCCGTGATCAAGACAGCGAATCATAAAATCCCTATAAACTCTTTCAGGTGGGTGAAAATTGAGATATGTTTCCGTGGGTTACCTGACGTTCCAGCCGTAGTAGTGAACTAGGTAGAGGACATCTCCTCCATCATCGTTCTCTGCCTTCTTGATGTTGGCCTCGTAGATCTTTTGGGTCTTCCCTCGACCGTACTTTACCTTCACCTTAGTCCCTGTTACGGAGTCTTCAGAGTCTTCGTCCTCACCTCTGTCCCCCCCACACACACACACAGTTAAAGGCTGTCCCTGAGAGCCTTCAAATCTTACGGTGCACAGTCACAAAAATAAAGCTAACATCCAAAAGCAGGTTATTAAAACACTGCCAATACTATGGTGTATTAACTAGGAACCAAACTGGGAGGGATTAAACTGAACTTTTGAAACTTTGTTGCAAAAGGTTTTCAGCTGCATAACATTCTGCTACAGTTTCTACAACGTGCACTAATGAATGCACACCTACTTCAAAGTTTGTTCAACATAAATGGAGCAGCTGAGCTGACCTCTGTCTACAAAGATGCAAAACCCCAGGGTTCTGATGGAAAGGAGTAGAACACATTGCTTTACCCTGATAGTGCAACTAAGTAGCTTGGCGTATGCAGAAATTGCTCCGCCATTTCCTGGTTGCTAAAACTCTTAGTTCACCTAATTTCAGTTTATGACAAAATAAGCTAGTATCGTGTAGAGCAGGTATTCCCAAACTGGGGTATGTACACGCAATGCCGTCGGGGGTACGCAAAATAAATGTGATTCACATTTTAATTCAAATAAAAATATTTTTTTTTCCCCTTCACCTTTTCAAACAGTCAATTTATATTTTCCAATGGGGCTATACATTTGGGTGAGGTTTTTCCTCTCCCCCCCCCTCGCCTGTGTAGCCTCGTTTCAATGCCAAAATAAAATTAAACCATCTAGTGTTAAGCTAAACAACACAATATTAAATATAGGTAGCCTAGTGAAATAATTAACATCCAATCACATTAACCTCCACAAATTCCACTAACGTTCCGTATGTAGCTGCTGCTCATGTTGGTATCTGTACATATGGCGCAAAAGCCATGACAGGGGAGTGGTAACGCACGTGCAAGCAGTTGCTCCCGATGCCACTTGGGTACACTGCAGCATCCACCGAGAGGCTCTTGCTGCCAAGGGAATGCCTGACAGCTTGAAAGACGTTTTGGACGCTACAGTGAAAATGGTTAAGTTTGTTAAAGCAAGACCCCTGAACTCTCGTGTATTTTCTGCACTATGCAATATGAGCAGCGACCATGTAACGCTTTTACAACATACAGAAGAAGTGTGCTGGTTATCAAGGGGCAAAGTATTGACACGTTTTTATTTTTAAATTGAGAAACGAGCTTAAAGTTCTTTACTGACCATAATATTCACTTGTCTGACCGCTTGCATGATGACGAGTTTCTCACACGACTGGCGTATCTGAGTGATGTTTATTCCCCTCACCCTGAATGATCTGAATCTAGGATTACAGGGACTCTCCAACTATAGTCAATGTGCGGGACAAAATTGAGGCTATGCTTTAAGAAGTTGGAGCTCTTCTCTGTCTGCATTAACAAGGACAACACACAGGTCTTGCCATCATTGTATGATTTTTTGTGTGCAAATTAACTTAAGCTTACAGACAATGTCAAATGTGATATAGCGATGCACCCGAGTGATTTGGGTGCGCAATTACACAGGTACTTTCCCGAAACGGATGACACAAACTGGATTCGTTATCCCTTTCATGCCCTGCCTCCAGCCCACTTACTGATATCTGAACAAGAGAGCCTCATCGAAATTGCAACAAGCGGTTCTGTGAAAATTGTATTTAATCTGAAGCTACTGCCAGATTTCTGGATTGGGCTGCGCTCACGAGTATCCTGCCTTGGCAAATCGCACTGTGAAGACACTGATACCCTTGAAAACACGTACCTATGTGAGAGTGGATTCTCGCCCCTTGCGAGCATGAAAACTAAATACAGGCAGACTGTGTGGGAAATAATTTAAAAGACCCTCTCCAATACAACCAAACATTGCAGAGTTTGGTGTGCTTGAAAGGATGCACATTTCTCATTAACCTGTGGTGAGTTATTCACAATTTGATGAACAAATAAGGTTTAATATGTAAGATGGTTAAATAAAGAGCAAAATTATTTATTATTATTTGTGCCCTGGTCCTATGAGAGCTCTATGTCACTTCCCACGAGCCGGTTTGTGACAAACTCCCTCATTCTTATGTTTAAATAATGTATTGTATAGTGTGTGTGTGGCAGGCTTACAATGATGGCAAAAAAACAACATTTGGACTATAAAACGTTCTGGAAACCACTGATGTAGCGAATCATTGTACCATCTAAACTGCTGTGAAATATATTTTGCATAACAGAAATATTTTTTTAGCTGTGATGCTGGTGTACAATACTGAAGACTTAAGTTGGCGCCCCCCTTGGGTTCGTGCCTGGGGGAGGTCTTCATGGGCTATACTCTGCCTTGTCTCAGGATAGTAGGTTGGTGGTTGAAGATATCCCTCTAGTGGTGTGGGGGCTGTGTATTTGGCAAAGTGGGTGGGGTTATATCCTGCCTGTTTGGCCCTGTCTGGGGGTATTGTCGGACAGGGTCAGTGTCTCCCGACCCCTCGTCTCAGCCTCCAGTATTTATGTTGCAACAGTTTGTGTCTCGGGGGGCTAGGGTCAGTCTGTTATATCTGGAGTATTTCTCCTGTCTTATCCGGTGTTCTGTGTCAATTTAAGTATGCTCACTCTCTCTCTCTCCCTGAGCCCTAGGACTATGCCTCAGGACTACCTGGCCTGATGATTCCTTGCTGTCCCCAGTCCACCTGGTCATGCTGCTGCTCCAGTTTCAACTGTTCTGCCTGGGGTTATGGAACCCTGATCTGTTCACCGGATGTGCTATCTTGTCCCAGACCTGCTGTTTTGGACTCTCTCTCTACCGTACCTGCTGTCTCTAGCTCTGAATGATTGGCTATGAAAAGTCAACTGACATTTGGTGCTGACCAGTTGCACCCTCTACAACCACTGTGATTATTATTATTTGACCCTGCTGGTCATCTATGAACATTTGAACATCTTGGCCATGTTCTGATATAATCTCCACCCGGCACAGTCAGAAGAGGACTGGCCACCCCTCAGAGCCTGGTTCCTCTCTAGGTTTCCTCCTAGGTTCTGGCCTTTCTAGGGAGTTTTTCCTAGCCACCATGCTTCTACATATGCATTGCTTGCTGTTTGGGGTTTTAGGCCGGGTTTCTGTACAGCACTTTGAGATATCAGCTGATGTAAGAAGGGCATTATTTAAAAAAATGATTGATGAACATGAAGCATAGAAATAGCACACATAGAACAGGTCTACCACTTCTTAAGACTTGCTTTCAAGTAGAATGGTAGAAATGGGAGTTATAGATCTATGTGAAATTGGTCAGGTCCCCCAGAAAGTTACACATTGCCACTTTAAGGGTTTTCTATAGACCCCCTTTCCGTGATCTAACAAGAGTCCTAAAAAAAATACCCTTGGGCTCACTGTAGAGCAATCCGAACAAGGGCCTCAAACTCAGTGAAGAAGCTCTTCAGTCAGTACTACAAGCACTACTCCAATTTCACGATAGAAATGGGTCATATTCATTAGTTCACACAGTAGCAAACCGTTTTACAACAAAGATGTGAGTTTCTTATTGGACAAGTTCAGATAATCCCTCCACATTTCGGTCAGTTTGCTTCCTAGTAAATATGACCATTAGCTCTGCACGTTACAGCAACAACAAAAAATCTGCAGCACTGCCATCCAATAGGAAACCAACCCTGAAACATGACATCACAAGACTTCAGCAAGTATGTGAAACCACACTGATTGTAATCACATTCCTCCTGTTTGTGTGTTACACAATTCATGACATTCTAGTCGGTTCAATGGCCACATCCTGACAAGTACAAAATAGAGGAACTTGAGAAGATGAACATTTGGCATCTAATAGACTTGATGCCCTGAGGTGACATTTAATTATTACATAATCTTAAACATTCCATGAATTCTATCACCATTTATTTTACACTGATAGTTCATTAACATTCAACTGTACCTTTCTCCGACTCTCCTCTCGCTGTCTTCCTCATCCTCCAACTCCTCCTCGTCCTCAGACTCTTTATCGGACTCCTCCAGGCGTCGGCTGCGTCTGTTCCCCGGGGTGTCCCCTGCATCTGACCTGGTGCCGTCTCTCGGACCTCCAGTCTCCTCTCCGCTGGTCTCCCCCACACCACTCTGCTCCTCCTTCTCTTTGATCTTCTCCAGCTTTGAGGGCTCCTTCACCTCAGCTTTGACCGGGGTCACAGTGCACCGTCTCCTCCCCTGAGATAAAGAAGAAAGTAAAGTGATTAGTGTCTGGAGAGGAGGAACCCTAGGCTGCCTGCAGCAAAACTACCTACAGCTCCGTCTCAAATGTATTTCCTCGCATCCTCCCTCCGGCTCCTTCTCAAAACGCATTGAAAGAAGATCCGAGGGAAGGAACAGTAGAAAGCCATCTCAATGAAAGAGAACCTACCCTGGTCACACTGACTGACCATGAAACTAAACAGGATTTCAATCTAACAGAGTCCAAAATTGAATTGTCTTCAGTGTCATGTACAAATTACGACCAAAAAAAAAAACAACTCTTACTAACCCTAGGAGAAGAGACATCTTTGTCGCTCTCGCTCCCCGACTCTGCCGCCTCCTCCTGGGCAGGCTTGTCCTCCATGGCCGCAGCAGACTCAGTTTTGACGGATGGTGTTGGGCCCTGGCACTCCTTCACCTCAGGGATTTGGGCGGCCTTCTCTTCTGTCTGGGACTGGGAAGCTGGCGGATCCTCGCTGTGGTGGATGGTCCTGAAGACGATGCAGGCTGAGCGACAGTACTCCTCGAAGCCATACAGGTACCTACACACAATGTATTAGCACTCCCTCAAGCACAGTAGACATCACTCACAACACTTTGAAACAATCTTGGTGCATAAAAACAGAAATCTGTAATCTGGCCTAAAATACAGTTTGAAGCACAGAAAATGACTCAACAGCTTCAAAAGCAAGAACCAGCTGGTAAAGAGAATTTGTAAGTCTGAGTGAAGTGATCAAACACCTACTTTCTATAGGCAGTCTTCACATTGTAGGAGGCAGCAGAGTTTAGGACGGGAATGCCAAGGTCTATGTAGATTTGTTTCCACACAGATCCACTTTCAATCTGCAAAAAAACACCATCACAATAACCATTCATGTAGGCTACTCTATATCAAAAATATATTCAACAAAAGAAAGAGAGGTATTGAGACAAAACGCTACCAACATCACTTGATCGAGCGAGTCCAAATTGTTAAGTCGTTTTTGCAGGTCTGTTTTCTTTGCCCTCATAGCAGCCGACGTGCAAAACACCAGCCAGACAGACACCCCTTGACCTTGACAGTCCACTAAAAAGCTACACGCTGCAATTTTGCTTACAGAGGTGCAGGAGAGGCAAGGCAAAGCTGGAGAGAACAGGTTGTTCACATTAGACGACGAGACCAGACAGTCTGCCTGCCGCTGCAGTGAAGAGGACTCAGAAGAGGGAGGGAGAGCAAGCTGTAGAGATGATGCACTCACTTTGTCACAGCCCCCCTGGTGGTAGACTAGCCTGAAGAGCTTGAAGAGGTTCAGATCCTTGTAGCCGAGCACAGGAGGCTTGTTAATTGGCGTCCCTGAGGAGGAAAGGATGAGAAGAGCAGAGTGACGCTACACAGAGGAAAAGTAGCCCATTTTAGGGCATTGAAAAAAATCACAGGAGAATCCTTTTTATTTCATGGGTTGTCTTTGAATGAGTGATTAGAATGTATTGGGTTACAAAGACCTACAGAGAAATCAAATGAAAGATGGATGGGGAATTCAGAGCCAGGCCAGGTAGTGTGTGCATGCAGTAAATGTGTGTGTGCAGTAAGTCATATGAAAGTTCGCCAATTATTTCCCATTCTCCCTGACGTGTGCACCTATTCACTCTCTCAAGGATGTAAAAGCACTGGATTGGTGTGGAGAGTGTCCACCATATTTCTTACATCAATCCAATGGTTTCAAACTCTTGTGGGTTAGTGAGTGAGGTATTGCACAATTCAGGGCTGCATCCCAAAATGGTACCCTATTCCCTATATAGTCCCGGTCAAAAGTAGGGCACTATATAGGGAATAGGATGCAATTTGGACGTAGACAGGCTAGAAGATAAATGGGACAGGTCTGAAGGCTCACCTCGATCCTCCATGAACTTATACAGCTGCTGCAGGAAGTGATCTCTCTCCTCTGGGTCCGCCTCATCCTCAGGCTGCAGGAAATATACACCTTGGTTATATAGGCAAATTAGACATGAACTGACAATTACTTATAATAGCCATTATCCTTCATTGAGTGTGCTGCTAATTTGACACGGTCTCGACAAAAACACACTTGAGTCAAAATATCAACGCAACTAACCTGGTAAAAAGGTAACTTTTTTTATTTTTTATGATAAAGACAAAAACCATTGTCAGAATCTCTACTGACTAGTCTAGCAGAGTACACAAGGTGACATGCAAGCAGTCAGTCTTGACATAAGTAATACATTTCCGTAGCAGTAGCAATGCTACTAGAGCAGAGGAAGATTTCATGTATGCCAAGGCCAGTAGTCAGTCAGGTGCTGAGATTATTTTGAGCTCATGCTTCGCCTCTGAAGTCGTTGCACATTCTGTTATTTGTCAAGCAGTCACTTGGGCAAAACAACTTAGTGTGGGTTAAATTCAAGGACAGATTTAATGGTTAAATATATTTAACACTCACTCACTTAAATGGGTAATCCGATAGCCAAGAGAAACATGTCATCATAACTTCCAATGAATCATATTGTACGGCGTGTTACCTATTCACAGCATCCAGGACCATAGATATGGCTCCCTATGTAGTCCCTTCATAAAGTATTCAGACCCCTGGACTCTCTCCACATTTTGTTACGTTACAGACTTAATCTTAAATGAAAAAAATATATATTCAAAAGTCCTAAGAAATCTACACACAATACCCCATAATTACAAAGCGAAAACTGTTTTTTTTCCTAAATTTTTGCAAAATCCAAGCCATGAGGTCGAAGGAATTGTCTGTAGAGCACCGAGACAGGATTGTGTCAAGGCTCAGATCTAGGGAAGGGTACCAAAATATTTCTGCAGCATTGAAGGTTCCCGAAAACAGTGGCCTCCATTCATAAATGGAAGAAGTTTGGAACCACCAAGACTCTTCCTAGAGCTGGCCACCCCTCCAAACTGAGCAATTGTGGGAGAAGAGCCTTGGTCGGGTATGTGACCAAGAACCCGATGGTCAATGACAGAGCTCTAGAATCCAGAAGGACAACCATCTCTGCAGCACTCCACCAATCAGGCCTTTATGTTAGAGTGGCCAGACGGAATCCACTCCTCAGCATAAGGCACATGGACAGTCCACTTAGAGTTTGCCAAAAGGCACCTAAGGAATCTGACCATGAGAAACAAGATTCTCTGGTCTGATGAAACCAACATTGAACTCTTTGGCCTGAATGCCAAGCGTCACATCTGGAGGTAACCTGGCACCGGTGAAACATGGGGGTGGTGGCATGCTGTGGGGATGGTTTTCAGCGGCAGGATCTAGGAGACTAGTCAGGATCGAGGCAAAGATGAACGGAGCAAAGTACAAAGAGATCCTTGATGAAAGCCTGCTCCAGAGTGCTCAGGACATCAGACTGGGCCGAATGTTCACCTTCCAACAGGACAACGACCCTAATCACACAGCCAAGACAACGCAGGAGTGGTTTCAGGACAAGTCTCTGAATGTCCTAGAGTGGCCCAGCCAGAGCCCGGACTTGAACCCGATCAAACATCTCTGGAGAGACCTGAAAATAGCTGTGCAGCGACGCTCCCCATCCAACCTGACACAGCTTAAGAGGATCAGCAGAGAAGAATAGGAGAAACTGCCCAAATGCTACAAGCTTGGCACATCTGTGTCATACCCAAGAAGACTCGAGGCTGTAATCGCTGCCAAAGGTGTTTCAACAAAGTACTGAGTAAAGGGTCTGAATACTTATGTAAATGTGATATTTTTGTTTTTTTAATTTCTAAAAAACAGTTTTTGCTTTGTCATTATGGGGTATCGTGTGTAGATTGATGAGGGGAAAAAATGATAATCCATACAAAATGTGGAAAAAGTTGAGGTCTGAATACTTTCCTGAATGCACTGTACATATATTACTAAACAGATACGGTCACAGTACACTGAAGTCTAAAATGGAGGAACTAGAAAGGAAAATCAACATGCCATTGTAATCTATGTAGGCTGTGATATGTAATGTGTGAATTATACCTTGACTGACAAAGCGCCCCAGACACAAGCAAATACACAGTGAAGTGAACCAATTTCACTCATGAGAAGCAAAGCCTTTATGACAAGCAGCAGAGGTAGAAAGAACTCGAGTCAGGAGCCTCCACTGGCCCTCAGCCAATCCCCACAGTCCCTCTCTAAAACGATAGGAAGTAGCTGCCAGTTGCTATGGGAACAGTGTCTGAAACCACACGAATGGCCATTTGTCCCAAACTCTGGGAGCAGAAAGAACCATTGTTGTTCCGGAGGAAGGGGCTTTCCCACACACTGGGACTAAGTCCCAAATGGCACCCTATTCCCTATGGGCCCTGGTCAAAAGTAGTACACTAAGAGGGAATAGGGTGCCATTTGGGACACACCCAGGGTCTATTGAGAGTCTGGCTCAATCAAGGTGGCTCAGTAGCCACAAGATGTCAGAAAGGGAATGCAATGAATGCATGGTGCCAAGCCAACTTCATTCTCAGAGCAGGTGAGGTCACTACAATACACAGCTGGGTTTACATTACTGAGAGCCGGCCCTCAGATAAAGCTTATCACGACAAAATGAATATGCAGCAAAGAGAGGGATAAATTCCTTTCCCTCTCCATAAATTTGTAGCTATTCAAGCAGGTTGTAGTGGTCATTGTTAGTAGAGTATAACACAAGTCAGTAAACAGTCACCACTGGATAAGCTACTGCCTTGTCAAAACTGACAGAAAGACTTCATTTCTGAATATAAAGGCTCTGGCCTAATCTGCATCTAAAAGGAAAGTGACTTACGTGTAGTCTTAAAATATCCCTCCAGACTAAAACAGTGTTCTTCTTACCTCATCATTGGCATCTTCCTTCTCCTCCTCCTCCTCCTTCTCCTCCTCCTCCTCCTCCTCCTCCTCATCATCGTCGTCACTCTCCTTTCCTTCTGTGTCCTCCTCGTCACTGCTGGAGGATTCTAAAATCTCACTCATGTCCATCTTCCAACTGTCAGGAACTACCTTGGTCTTGAGGAAATGCACTGCCCCATCCAACCCTGAGAGTAGCCAGAAAAAGGGTACTTTCACACATAGTTCAAATCAGACTTAGATTATGTTACATTGTTGTCTTCCGTCCCCCCCCCCCCCCATCTGGTCCAGTCGGTTTCACATTGCTAAATGTCCAAACAAAACCACGAGTTCATGCAAGTCATTTGTTTCTTGGAGAAAATCAAGTTCAATCCGTCTATGATTACCAAGAAGCATAACTTGTCGCAAACTTCATATTACTTTCGCTTTGGTCTTCCAACAACATTCGGGAGGGAACAGCCACAATAACCACTAACTGGGATGTGAATAGCCTATATCCCCGGTATAGCCTGGATGCGATCACAAAATGCGCTGCTACTCACAGAATGTTTCAGAGATAAAGTAATGGTACTACACGCATTTTATCAAATGCACGCAGTCAAACAACCAATAATACTCCTTGGTTATTTTCCTGTTTGGTTTGGACTGTGTTCTCACCTGCAGCGAACCACACCACGGTAAGAATGGTATCGGACTGAGACCACCTTTTTTGAGCGAACCACGGTGAGTTGTTTAGTGCGCATAGTGTTCACACCAGTCCCAACGAACTGAACTAAGGGTGGGAAATGCGCCAGAGTTTGGAAAAACCACTCCGAACCAATTTGGTGAAAGACCCCTAAGTAAAGAGTTAGGCCTAGAGGTCAATTACATCTCAATTCAGTTGAACATAATACTAATAATAATAAATTTTTTAAACTTACTGGAAGTGTTGAGCTCCCTAGGTGAGCCAGCCTTACCTTTCCTCGGTGAGAACTCAGCTTTAGAGATGCTGTCCATGTTCACTTCATGGATCTCCTTTCTTGCCACAGTGTGACTGAAAAACAACAAACATCTAAATGTGCATTCAGATGTAATTTTTTTAAAGTACCAATTCTGAGAAGACGTCAACAGCAATTTACATTATACATGTGTATTTACATTGCATGGCAGGGCAAACATATACCAAGACATGTTTGTAAATTAACTGGGAATTCTTGAAAACTGTATGATGTAAAAGTAGGATGCACAACGCTTACAATTTGGAGTCTGCAAATGATCTGACTAAACATTGGTCCTTCTTGACTGTCAAGTCATCATTGCAGCTGGGTGATATCACCTAGACAGAAACAATAAAGAACAGCTAGGAACAATCATACAACAAGGGCCAAAGGTCTAGGAGGGTTTTTGACCATTTGCTTTCAGTTTCACAAGGAGTCGTTTTTCAGGTGGTTGTATGAACAGAACTAACATCTCCATGACACTTCTCAATTAGCAGGTAGGACAAGTGTAGCTGAATGTGAAAGATTGAAACTTCCCTGATCTGCATAACTCTAACTTGTCAATGGCTGCTAAGGTCAAGGGCCATTTAATTATACCATACATATTGAGAGCAAGAGAGAAAGAGAGCAGGACAGAAAGTGAACGAGAGCAGAGAAAGAAACAGCATGTGTAACTGGGGCTGTGCAGGTTGTGACTCACCAGGGCCAGGTACCAGGATGTCCGCTCTGTCCCAGTCTGAACACTGGCCACTTTACCCATCAGGTCATCATTTAGCCTCCTCCTGTCCTCATTGTCATCTTCACTGGAAGACGACTCCTTGTCATCGTCCGCACTGAGGAGTTGAACAATAGGACTCCCCATCAGAACAGAATCGTTACAGGTCAGAAGCTATAATCCGTCTCCGTCAAAAGCTTCTACAGAGCTCTATAGAAGCTCAACGCTGTATCAATCACAAAGGCCTATATGGGCCTATATATCTGTTGTTGTATATAAATGACCATGTCTGAATGTATGCAGGCAGAGCATTTAAAGAAGCATGCTTGCTATAGATTAAAATCATACTGGTAAATGTAAGAGTTAATGCTTGTTAAGTCATAAAACTGTATCTAAAGCAAAGAACGGTGTGGTTCCCTATAGCCAAAAGTAAAAGAATGGTCAACTTACTGAGCCTGAGATGACCTCCTCCCTCCGCGGTTTCCCTTCTTCCCAATGACGGGGGTGCCAAAGTGCTCTGGGTTGGTTAGGGGCAGTTGGTCCAATGTCTAGATGTGAGGGAGTGATGAAAGGAGGGGGCTTAATCAATGTGTTAACGTGTAACATAAGAGGCCAGCAAATAGAATGGCTAAGAAAAGAGTCAGGTCAGAATACTAGTCCCTTCACCTCGCTCTCAGCAAAATGTCTTTCTCCCTTCAGACACAGTGACGTCCTGCGGAGTGTCTTCTCATCCCCATCGTCAAACACTGGAACACATGAAAAACAACACCCCTTGCAAAAGTTTAAAAAACTGCACCCCGTGCAAAAGTCACACCAAAATATGAGACTTCCTAAGGACTTCATAAAGACAAATAGTTATTAACCATTAGGCAAGTTGAGAGAAAAAGGGGGAAATGCAACCAACAAAGACATACAGCTACCCATTAATTAACTGAAGAGCAGGCATTGTATATTAGTTTGGGTGTTGTTGCTGTACTTGCCCACTGTGTACCAACTGGCGTCTGTGAGTTTGTTGATGGTTGCCTCACTGCAGATCCCCTCTGCACTCTTCACCTCCACTGTGGAGCCCACCTGCAAAAGAAAACAAAGGGATGACAGACTCCTCATACATTCTGCTCTTTTACTCCCATTTCAACAAGAACTCAAAATGCCAAAAGTTAAGAGACTTCCCCCAAATAAAGAACAACGTGCCTGAGCAGAGTGAAAGCCTATCAAATATGTTCAAACAATGAAAAGGGAACCACAGGGCTTCGAAAACATCAGGAAAGAAAAACTGAGGCCATTTTGAACCGTCGGGGAACCATTGATGCTTACAATTGTTGAAAAACGGGTGATCAGTGTGCTTGGCCAGAGCATTAGTCACATGACCACTACAATTAGGCAATATACATAAGCTTTACGTCAACAATACCCAATATGTACACAACTGTCCCTGTTCTATATACTACTGTCACAAGCACAGCACCATTGTTGTATCCGACAGATCAGATCTTAGAATTATGTGATTAACAGATTATTTATTCTGAGAACCAAAAGGACACTGAGGGCCTAACTAATATTTTCCTTATCTTCCTGTGACAAGTTTGGTGGTGCCAGTTAGTTCCAACTTACCCTTAACGGTCCTTTCACTTGATCATCTTGAACAACTTGCGAGGTGGTGTCTCCTTTGACCATCACCTAGGGAGAGAGACAAAAAAAATAGAATAAATGAGATAAGAAGTTCAGTCAAGGTGAAATAATTCAGTTGTGTAACAGACAAAACTCTTCCCTTCCTGATCTGTCCCCAAAGGACTTTAGATTAACTCATGTATTCAGGGGCTACACATGGCAGTGCTGGAGGACAATGATACAGTAGTAGGTTTGTGCTTATAGTATAACCAGGCAATGGTGCAAACTCACTGCAAACTCACTGTTTCCTCATTGTTCACATCAGTTATTTATTTAACTAGGCAAGTCAGTTAAGAACAAATTCTTATTTCAAATGACAGCCTACGTTTAATGTGGAGAAAGTTCAATGGGGCTACCTACCATGCCCCATGAAACAATCAGTCAAGGGAACTCTGACAATCATAATGGAAGTGGCAAAGGAGAATAATGGAGAAGAGAGGAGGTCAGGTCACAATGTTGCTACCTGGTGATTGGTGGAGGATCATCTGGTCTTGAAACAATAACCATCATCAACTAGAAGCAGGTTCACCAGTTCACTAACTCCACATTTTCACAATGGGTTTTGAATACAGAACTTAAATTCCTAGTCCTATCCATAGCTCAAAAACATACAAAACAAGAGTTGGCTAATCGAATGTCCAAGCATTATCAGTCCCTATTTAATGTACATTCATGTGTATTACCAAATGTTAAAGCCAACAGATTAGGTTAGTAATTGAATACAAACTACCTGCTGATTAACAGCAGAATATCCAAACATTCCAATATTGCCTGTGTTTATTGTTGCGTTATGATTATGTCATGACTAAATTAACTTTTTTGGAGTGTGTACCTGGTACTATGTAGGCTGTTACAGACTTCCTAATGCTTTATAAAACAAACTGAGGAAAACTGTTCATAGAACAAGTCTCTACTTGAAAGATGCCACTGGCAGACACTAATATCTAGATACGAGAGAAGGGGGGGGGGGTTCTTTTGCAGCAAAACTGTCACCCGAAACTGGACAATCAGCTTGTCTATATAAACAACATATTGTTATAATATGTGGACATCAACATTTGCTGACATAATGGACCATTCCACTTACTACCTTGTTTGATTACAGTGTCATTGTCCCAAATGACACACTACCTATATAATGCACTACTTTTGACCACAACCCTATGGGTCCTGGTCAGAAGTAGTGCACTATAAAAGGTAATAGGCTGCCATTGGGATGGAGCCATTAGTTGTGTGGTGCTCTTACCTTAACCTTCACCATCCGTTTAACAGTCTTGATTTTTGCCTCACAGAAGGCACCTCTGTATTTGGCACTGACCTCCGTCCCCACGGTCAGATAGGCAGGCTCGTTTGCTGCCTGTGAGAAAAACAGATGCGCCATAACATGCACCATTGTACTTACTTCGGAACAAAACAGTTCGGCCACTATTAAATTAAATGTCCATGAAGCATGAACTTGTAACACCCATCATATGCCACATAAACATGAAGTTACATTTGCATTTTTCCTCTAAATATCTTGTTCAGGAAGAGGTGGTGGTGATGCCTAGATTAAAACGTGAGAACATTTAAATGAATTGTGAAACATTATATGCCTGACATTCTGACATATTCAAGTTGACATGTTGTTTCCAACCATATACAGTTGACCCTGTCTCTTTGCAAGCTAAGTGAAAGAGGCGTCGGCTTCACTCCTGTTTTCAACTGAGGTTAGCAAAGTGACTTACCTTCATCGTAGACTATTTGAGGGAGTCCAGCTCGATTGGTTTTGATTGCTGTAAAACAAAATAGTAATAGCAGATTATTAAAGACTTGTCAGAATAGCTATAAACTGGAACAAATTAATAAATATACTAGCTAACAAACTAGCTAGCTACTTAACGCATTCTTTTCAAGCTCGATGCAGCCGCCCCCTCCCTCCAGATGTACAAAAATGTGTAGCTAGCTAGTTTTCACTGTATGCGGATTGTTAAAGTAGACCTCAAATAATTAGTCGAAAGCTTTTTTTAAAAAAGAGGACGTTGCACATAGACAAGAAGAATAATGCGTGTTTCTTCCCGCTTGCCTCGCAATCTGACTGTGTGTGTCACGTCGCCATCATAGCTCGCCGTGCTGCACCATGTCAGGCTGGTGGTTCATTCCAAACTGCTTGAAATAACGTTACAAAGAACATCTGTCTCTAAAATGTGTGCCACACAGTCATCTTAAACAAGGTTGTTTCAGTAAAACAGAATATATAAAAAATATCGGCAGTATTTGTGAAAATAAGGAAAGACAGAATATTTCCCTCAACTCGGGAGGTAAATTTAGCTACCTAGCTAACTTCACCATACTAAGGTTAGCTAGCTAAGAACAGTTTATCGATATGGCGATTTAAACCGCCTTGCTAGTCATTGAGTTTGTCAGCTAGCTAGTTCCGGCATAACATTTCAAACGGTGGTTCTCTTTCGGATAAACGAGAAGCAGGTAGTTCATGACGATAAAACAAAAAGTATCATGACAACAATTATTTATTTATTATACAGTTTCACAAAAGGCGCATACATTTCTTCACTGCAAAAACAAGCCGACTGGTCACTGCCATTCAATTCCTTACGGTCTAATCTTGCAAGACAAAAATAAAGAGACATTGAGCTAAGTGTCGTCCGTATTTAACAAAACGGGTGTCACCTTGATCTAAATAGCTTGAACTGTTTGTAATTCATTTGAGAGGAATATTAGCTAATATTTTTTTTTATACTTACTGCAACGATCCGACTGCTCACCACTTGCTAGAGTTGCAAAGCAATACACGAAGAATAAGCTTGATCCGAAGATGTGTTTCTCGAAATCAGATTGGCTGC
This sequence comes from Oncorhynchus mykiss, assembly GCF_057628025.1. Classification (NCBI taxonomy): domain Eukaryota; kingdom Metazoa; phylum Chordata; class Actinopteri; order Salmoniformes; family Salmonidae; genus Oncorhynchus; species Oncorhynchus mykiss. Next base: position 41,462,298 of record NC_143040.1, read on the forward strand.
CATGACAGTCGTGGTCAAATCGCAGAAATGTGATTGGTCAACACATGCTTCAAATGCTATAGGACATAACTAATCTGTATTGATGGTTGGTAGAGATGAAATCGTCTCTTTGAGGGAAAAGTTGCCATTGGTCCTCATATACTTGGCTTTTTAATCCTCCAGAACACCCCACTATGGAAATATGATTGGCTTTACCTATCTCTACCCAAGCCTTTCACTGGTTAGACATATTTTACAATGGACCGCCTATTTTCGACACTGGCTGGAAGCTTCCTTGTCACTCCTAAGGATGGAAATGGACTGTATGTGAAAACACGTGCCATTTCTACACACTCGTTGGATGGTGCTGGCCGTGACTCGTATTTGAACTAAGGCGTTACTAGCTATGTAGTAGTGTGCTGGGGATAGAATGCGATACGAGTTAAATACACAAGATCGATTTGTTTGTGGTCGAGGGCAATGGCGCCGTGTACATGTTTGTAAGGACGTCAGCGGGCAAGTTGGTTTACGTAACCGGAAACATGTGCAGGTAAAAGCGGTCCTCGTTATCCGGCTTTTTTGGGAAGTCCCTACCCCATTGAAGTTGACATTTTAAATGGCTAGGCTTATGGTAGAGTTTCAAAACATACTGTATTGTCTTTCGTTATGGATAAGGTTAGGGTATGGACGTCCCAACGATCCCGGATAGCACTGACCAGAAAAGCTAGTGAAGTCACTTTACTAACTTGGCTAAGGCTATAGCATGAATTTATCCGAGACAGCATGGCATGTGTTCATCAAATGTACAGATGAGATGAGATAAATCAGATTCAAGACACTGTATTATCGTTAGGTCTTCTGTATTTAGTCTCAAGTGTATCCAAGCAGGGACGAAACAACAAGGATGGAATGGAGAGGCATGGTAGCCAGAGGTGGCGGTCTATGGTAAGGTCGATGTGGAGACTATTGCCCTTCTGGAGTCACTGAACTCATGTCATAGTTGAAACATCACACTGTGCACTGAAATTGTCTTTGTTCTTACACAACTGGCACCACCAGTAGAAGGATCAAGTAGTGGTAGTCTTGTAAATAATACCTCAAGGACTAAATACATATTAGAGGTCGACCGATTAATCGGAATGGCCGATTTCAAGTTTATAACAATCGGAAATCGGTATTTTTATTTTAAACCTTTATTTAACTAGGCAAGTCAGTTAAGAACACATTCTTATTTTCAATGACAGCCTAGGAACGGTGGGTTAACTGCCTTGTTCAGGGGCAGAACCACAGATTTCCACCTTGTCAGCTGGGGAATCAATCTTGCAACCTTACAGTTAACTAGCCCAACGCAATAACGACCTGCCTCTCTCGTTGCACTCCACAAGGAGGCTGGCTGCCTGTTACGCGAATGCAGTAAGCCAAGGTAAGTTTCTAGCTAGCATTAAACTTATCTTATAAAAAACAATCAATCATAATCACTAGTTAACTACACATGGTTGATTATATTACTAGATATTATCTATCGTGTCCTGCGTTGCATATAATCTGACTAAGCATACAAGTATCTAAAGTGACTGAGCGGTGGCAGGCAGAAGCATAGCCTAAACATTCATTCAAACAGCACTTTCGTGCGTTTTGCCAGCAGCTTTTCACTGTCCGTCAAGCATTGCACTGTTTATGACTTCAAATCTATCAACTCCCGAGATGAGGCTGGTGTAACTGAAGTGAAATGGCTAGCTTGCTAGTTAGCGTGAGCTAATAGCGTTTCAAACTTCATTCGCTCTGAGCATTCTAGTAGTTCTTCCCCTTGCTCTGCAAGGGTAACGCTGCTTCGATGGTGGCTGTTGTGTTGCTGGTTCGAGCCCAGGGAGGAGTGAGGATAGGGGCGGAAGCTATACTGTTACACTGGCAATAAAATGCCTATAAGAACATCTAATAGTCAAAGGTTAATGAAATACAAATGGTATAGAGGGAAATATAATTCCTATAGTAACTAAAACATCTTACCTGGGAATATTGAAGACTCATGTTAAAAGGAATCACCAGCTTTCATATGTTCTCATGTTCTGAGCAAGGAACTGAAACGCTAGCTTTCTTACATAACACATATTGCACTTTTACTTCTCCAACACTGTTTTTTCATTATTTACTTGAGGCTAAATTGATGTATTAAATTAAAATAAGTGTTCATCCAGTATTGTTGTAATTGTGACTATTACAAAGCAATAAAATTAATTGTACAATTAATCGGTATCGGCTTTTCTGGTCCTCCAATAATCGGTCGACCTCTAATACATTGGCAAAAAATAACATGACTAAGGCAGACCCTTGACCGTATTTAGCTTTTTCTTTTAATGGTCAAAGTTGCTTTTAGTATAAACAGTGCTCATCCACTTTTATTTCAAAGCTGTGTAATCCATCAAACCAAATGGGAAAGAAATGACATGAATGGTCCATTAAACTACAAAACATACAAAATAATTTCCGTCTGTTTCTTGTAGAGCTGTCCTGTCAGTAGGTGTGTGACAAGTGAAGAAACCGCAGAATTGAATTTACATGTTGTCTTCTTCAGAGTCATCCTCCTCCTCCAAAGAATCCTATGGTGGAAGCAAGAAGCATTGTGAATCAGACACCAGAAAGACAGACTAATGTTACCACAATAGCAGAAATTACTTCAATACCAGATTTAGTATCACAATAGTCACACACACACCACAAGCAGTTTTTTTGAAGAGCTTCTGCCCAGTTGGCATAGGCTACAGTGCATTCGTAAAGTATTCAGACCCCTTTACTTTTTCCACATTTTGTTACGTTATGGTCTTATTCTAAAATTGATTAATTTATTTTCCCCCTCATCAATGCACACACAGTATGCCATAATGACAAAGTGAAAACAGGTTGAGTTTTTTACAAAAAACAACACTTATTTACATAAGTATTCAGACCCCATGACAGCCCGCCTGGAATTTGCCAAAAGACACCTAAAGGACTCCGACCATGAGAAACAAGATTGTCTGGTCTAATGACACCAAGATTGAACTCTTTGGCCTGAATGCCAAGCATCACATTTTTAGGAAACCTGGCACCAAACCTACAGTGACGCATGGTGCTGGCAGCATCATGCTGTGGGATGTTTTTTAGGGGAAGGGACTGGGAGACTAGTCAGGATTGAGGGAAAGATGAACAGAGCAAAATACAGAGAGATCCATGATAAAAACCTGCTCCAGAGCGCTCAAGCCAGGAGACTGGGGGGAAGGTTCACCTTCCAGCAGGACAACGACCCTGGACACACAGCCAAGAGAAAGCAGGAGTGGCTTTGGGACAAGTCTCTTAATGTCCTTGAGGGGCGAAGCCAGAGCCTGGCCTTGAACCCGATCGAACATCTCTGGAGAGACCTGAAAATAGCTGTGCAGCGACTCTCATCCAACCTGACAGAGCTTGAGAGGATCTGCAGAGAATAATGGGAGAAACTCCCCAAATACAGATGTGCCAAGCTTGTAGCATCATACCCAAGAAGACTCGAAGCTGTACTCGCTGTCAATAGTGCTTCAACAAATTACTGAGTAGGGGGTCTGAATACTTATGTAAATGTCAGTTTATTTTTTATAATTTTTTAAAAAGAATGTCAACCTATTTTTGCTTTGTCATTATGGGGTATTGTGTGTCGATTGTTGAGGGGGGAAAAACAATGTAATCAATTTTAGAATAAGGCTGTAACAAAATGTGGAAAAAGTCCAGGGGTCTGAATATTTTCTGAATGCACTGTAATTGAGAAGATTTTTGGGAAAGCCTTTCCATCTGCCTGAAGACTTATTACTATCATCATGTGAGCGTAACATTAAATGTAACTAGCTAGGTTTCCATCCAATTGGCGATCGATTTAAATGCAAATATTCTAAAATCCAAAGAAAATGCGCACGTTTCCACCACATGGACATGTTGCGGATAAAATCAGTGCGTGGTTGAGGTAGTGCACACAATGTACTTATTATTTCACTAAATAAATATCTAAAAGTGATATGCGTTTCCATCGCATTTTCAACTCTACCGATAGTTGTCACAAACTTCGGTTAAATAGCAAATCTGGTTTTAGGACGTGCGCCGTAGCCAACAGCTCGTAGATCGAGACGGGTAACGTTAGGCTAGTCTACAGTCGTGGCCAAAAGATTTCAGAATGACATTCATTTCCACAAGGTTTGCTGCTTCAGTGTCTTTAGATATTTTTGTCAGATGTTTTTGACAATTACATGAAGTTGATGCAGAGAGTCAAAAAAATACCCTTTTTCAAGACCGCTGCAATCCGCCCTGGCATGCTGTCAATTAACTTCTGGGCCACATCCTGACTGATGGCAGCCCATTCTTGCATATTCAATGCTTGGAGTTTGTCCGAATTTGTGGGTTTCTGTTTGTCCAACCGCCTCTTGAGGATTGACCACAAGTTCTCAATGGGATTAAGGTCTGGGGAGTTTCCTGGCCATGGACCCAAAATGTCAATGTTTTGTTCCCCAAGCCACTTCGTTATCACTTTTGCCTTATGGCAAGGTGCTCCATCATGCTGGAAAAGGCATTGTTTGTCACCAAACTGTTCCTGGATGGTTGGGAGAAGTTGCTCTCGAAGGATATCTTGGTACCATTCTTTATTCATGGCTGTGTTAGGCAAAATTGTGAGTGAGCCCACTCCATTGGCTGAGAAGCAACCCCACAAATGAATGGTCTCAGGATGCATGACACAGGACTGATGGTAACGCTCACCTTGTCTTCTCTGGAAAAAAAGCTTGTCTGGATGCCCCAAACAATCGGAAAGGGGATTCATCAGAGAAAATGACTTTACCCCAGTCCTCAACAGTCCAATCCCTGTACCTTTTGCAGAATATCAGTCTGTCCCTGATATTTTTCCTGGATAGAAGTGGCTTCTTTGCTGCCCTTCTTGACACCAGGCCATCCTCAAAGTCTTCGCCTCACTGTGCATGCATATGCCTGCTGCCATTCCTGAGCAAGCTGTGTACTGGTGGTGCCCCGATCCCGCAGCTGAATCAACTTTAGGAGACGGTCCTGCCGCTTGCTGGACTTTCTTGGGCGCTCTGAAGCTTTCTTCACAACAATTGAACCACTCTCCTTGAAGTTCTTGATGATCCGATAAATGGTTGATTTAGGTGCAATCTTACTGGCAGCAATATCCTTGCCTGTGAAGCCCTTTTTGTGCAAAGCAATGACGATGGCACGTGTTTCCTTGCAGGTAACCATGGCTGACAGAGGAAGAACAATGATTCCAAGCACCACCCTCCTTTTGAAGCATCCAGTCTGTTATTCAAACTCAATCAGCATGACAGAGTGATCTCCAGCCTTGTCCTCGTCAACACTCACCTGTGTTAATGAGAAAATCACTGACATGTCAGCTGGTCCTTTTGTGGCAGGGCTGAAATGCAGTGGATTTTTTTTTGGGGGGGGGGTGCATGGCAAAGAGGGACTTTGCAATTAATTGCAATTCATCTGATCACTCTTCATAACATTCTGTAATATATGCAAATTGCCAACTGAGGCAGCAGACTTTGGGAAAGTTTACATTTGTCATTCCCAAAACGTTTTGTCTTTGTCTAATGCTTCTTAAGGGGAAAGTAAGCAGATTACATTCAGAGTTTGGGTAATCCAAAAGTTATGTTACTGATTACAATTTTGTACAGGTAACTTGTAACTAACTGACTACATCTAGAAAGTAACGTACCCAACCCTTCTAACGGCTACACAAAGTGGTCAACATATGCACACCCAGACAGGCATTCCTGTGCCGATGCTTCTTCAGAAAGCTGCAGGGAATACAAACACTGATGCATTCTGTTATAGTCTTGTAATCGTTTGTCCAAATTTATCATATTTTCGAATAAGTTTAACACATTTAGCTCATTTTCAAACATGAGACATCTGATAGAATTTGTTCCTTTCGCTTCTAATACCCAACCGTTTTTCTTGTTATAGTTTCGGTACGCCGTGCAACACTAACAGATACTGTATAATGGTGGTTTAGTGAACCACGCTCGTGTGATGACTAACCTTGCCTGGGACCTGAAGACTAGTTAGCTCCCTGGGCTAAAACCTAGGATTTAGCTCAGAAGGCTAACAGTCTTGTGGCACACAGGAAACCCGAGTTCGATCCATAGACATACAATGCCTTCAGAAAGTGATTATTTCTGGGTAAGTCTCTAAGAGCTTTACACACCTGGTTTGTACAATATTTGCGGATTATTCCTTTTAAATTCAAACTCTTAAATTGGTTGTTGATCACTGCTGGATTTTCCCCAAACATAACGCATTCTATTCAGGACATGAAGTTAATTTCTTTGCTCTGTTAATTAGCATAGTATTGTGGAGTAATTACAATGTTGTGTATCCATCCTCAGTTCTCCCATCACAGCCAATAAACTAACTGTTTTAAAGTCACCATTGGCCTCATGTTGAAATCCCTGAGCAGTTTCCTTCCTCTCCGGCTACTGAGTTAACGGAAGGACTGTATCATTCTAGTGACTGGGTGTATTGATACACCATCCAAAGTATAATCAATTACTTCACCATGCTCAAAAGGGATATATTCAATGTCTGCTTTTTTTTACCCATCTACCCTTGTTTGCAATGCATTGGAAAACCTCCCTGGTCTTTGTGGTTGAATCTGTTTGAAATTCAGTGCTCAACCTTACAGATAATTGTATGTGTATGGTATAGAGATAAGGAAGTCATTCAAAAAATATGTTAAACACCATTATTGCACACAGAGTGCGTCCATGCAACTTATCATGCGAGTTACACATTTTTACGCAACTTATTTAGGCTCGTCATAAAAGGTGTTGAATACTTAGACTGATTATGGGGTATTGTGTGTAGGCCAATGACACAATCTCAATTTATTCCATTTTACATTCAGTTTGTAACCATAAAATGTGGAAAGAATACTTAAGGTACTGTTGTTTTGAACCGAGGTCACAGAAATGCCATGCAACATAAACTGGTGGTCATGGTACATACCTTAGCATACTTCTCTGCCTCCACCCTGATGTCTTTAGGAACCAGCTCGTGCTTTCCATTTGTCACTGGTGAAGGGAAATGAAGGTCATAAGTTATGCACAACATTGACTTGACTGGATCGGGCAATGGCCCGTCACGTAGCTGGCCATGACTGCACATGCATGCAATACATCACTTTGTTATGAGCTGGGTTAACTTTCAGATTTGAGTGGAACACTGCTCACGCCAGGGTTTCCGTTAGAAAAATGAGGCGCCGGACATTTGACCGGCATAATTTTAATATAGCGGACATTTAAGAAATTTACCAGACCCTTTTGGATTGGGTGCATAACCTGATTAGGGCATCCACCCACGGTGCCCAGAATGACATTTCGATTATGGTAATTAACAGAACATGCAAGTCAGGTTGCAACAATTCCTTCTTACCAAATTCTGACGCGCACTTTGATGTTAGAATACCTGTCCACATTTACTTTTCCTCAGCCAACAAGACCAATAACAAACAGCAAAATCACTAGCCTATCTCAATCTGCTATCCCCCATAGTAGAAAAGTTGACCTATTCTATTGGTCAGCTTGTTGAGAAAGAAATAGCCTATTCCAAAACAGACTCTGGGACAGTTGTGGGACGATAGGTCCCAAATTCACACAACCAATAGGCATAGGCTACATAAAAGAAAATAGAGGGAAAAAAGGAATGAGTGACGCAACATATCAGAACGTTTAGCTTAATGTTGATGAACCATTATTTCTTCACATAAGTGCAGCAATGCGCACAAGTGCAAATGTTCATTCCATAATGCAATTAGCAGAAAATAAGTTATCAAAAGCTCACTGCACATGCCGTCGGTTTCATGTGACAGATGAAAATATATTTTAGAAATTTAGAAAGAGGGGTGGTTGAATATGCAACTACTAGCATGGGTTGCTAATATGACTAGAAGTGTGCCTTTGGTTACTGGACAATGAAAGAAAGTTTATATAAAATAATTGCTTTCACAGATATGGTCTGATTTTGGCTAGGCTACTTTGAAGCCAGGTAAGACATGCCTCATAGTATGTAGTAAAACTTTCAGGTTTCAAACAATTAAGTATATGTTTTGAAAATGCAAAGCGGTGTGTGACAAGCTGATGATGTCTGCCTTCAGCCCCCCCTCCCCGCCCTCAGAACAGCCTCAATTCGTCAGGACATGGACTCTACAAGGTCTCGAAACATTCCACAGGGATGCTGGCACATGTTGACTCCAATGCTTCACACAGTTGTGTCAAGTTGGCTGGATTGTCCTTTGTGTGGTGGACCATTCTTGATACAAACAGGAACCTGTTGAGCATTAAACCCAGCAGCGTTGCAGTTCTTGGCAGAAACTGGTGCACCTGGCATCTACTACCATAACCCGTTCAAAGGCACTTAAATCATCCGTCTTTCCCATTTACCATCTGAATGGCACACAATCCTGGTCTCAATTGTCTCAAGGCTTTAAAAAAAATCCTTCTTTAACCAGTCTCCTCCCCTTCATCTACACTGATTGAAGTGGATTTAACAAGTGACATCAATAAGGGATCATAGCTTTCAGTCTGTCATGGAAAGAGCAGGTGTCTGGTTTGTACACTCAGTGTATATAAGAGAAAGCTGCATTACCTTCTCCAACCCAGCTGAGTTCCAACTCGAACGCTTTGTCTTTCACTTCATCGTGTACAATGTAGATTCTACAAAACCAAAAATACAACAGTACATATGAGTAATACACTGCCTTGATTGAAGGCTATTTATGAGAATGAGCAACAGTAGGTGTATTCCTTTAATAAAATAAAAAACACTTACATTTTGGCCACCTCCTTTACCAACTCCCTGCAGGTCATGTCTTTCATCTGTTGATGGCAATGACATACAAAGATAAACAATGAAGATATTCCCATGTTTTATGAAATTGGACAACTTGGCTAAATTAATATTCTTACCTGAAGCTTTTCAATTTCTGTCTTGGCGGCTTGCTTGGCTTTTCCAATAGCACATCCCCAGTAACCCTTAATAAAACAAACATTTCAGTGGCCATCTTGAACATTTTCACAACAACGTTACACATTTCACATCACTGACGCTGCATGATGACATATAGAGATGGTAAAACAAACATTCCCTTCTGAGAATACATTGCAAATTTCCAAACACCTTAAAAGGTCAATCTTTTTAATCTTACCATTTAAATAATTTCTGGGTAACAATGAAGTACTTTCAATTAAAATGGTAAAAAATAAAATTTCTCAAGCAAGAATTTTGCTAGGCCTGTCTGGGGAGGGAAAAAACAGAATACTAACTTATTGGTAGAAAGGTTTTGAACCCTTTCTTATTGGCCTATTCACTAATTTACCGCATGGTGATGTCACCATGGTAGGCCAAAACTCGATAACACCAAAACGTGCTGAAAGCTCATGCAGTCTTTTCAATCAGCTCTTACACTAAAAGGGCATTATAATTTTCACAATATTATTCTAACCTGTGTGGAAATGTGATGTTCCTGTGTTTTATATATACATTTCTGATTTTCCTGTGTTTTATATATACATTTTTGACTGCACTGGGGCCTTTAAATGGCGATTTTCCCAGACCCAGATTAAACCTAGTCAAGGAGTAAACCACATGCTCATTGTAATATCTCCATTGAGAATGCACCTTACTCCTAGACTAGTCTTAACCTTGATTCGGGAAACCAGCCCTAAGAGTGTAGTGTGACAACAGTAAGTTAATGACATTAGACAACAGTTAGTTTAGTGATAAACACCCAAAACCTAACTCACAAATGAGATTCCAGAGGGATCAACCATGTACAGCTGAGGACCATCATCTTGATCGTAAGAGCCCAAGATGAAGCTGCATCCAAACGGCCGCACGGCACTGTATAGTGTATAGGCATGAACGTACATGGCCACTCTCTCGGAGAGATACTGTAAAGAGAGATTATATGCAATTCAAAGAATATGACTGTCCATAGGATTTAGGGACAAAGCAATTCAGAATGTCACCAAAATAGGTTAGCAGTCACAGTTAACCAGTTGAATCAGGCGTGGTAGTCCTGTAATGGAATATATGGGGCAGCAGGGTAGCCTAGTGGTTAGAGCGTTAGACTAGTAACCGGAAGGTTGAAAGTTCAAACCCCCGAGCTGACAAGGTACAAATCTGTTGTTCTGCCCCTGAACAGGCAGAACAACAGTTCCTAGGCCGTCATTGAAAATAAGAATTTGTTCTTAACTGACGTGCCTAGTTAAATAAAGGTAAAATATAAATAAATATCAAATATGTGGAACTGACAGGGTAACCGAGGAGGAGTTTGAGGGAAACACTGATGAATTTGACCTTTATTTAACTAGGCACGTCAGTTAAGAACAAATTCTTATTTTCAATGACGGCCTAGGAACTGTTGTTCTGCCTGTTCAGGGGCAGAACAACAGATTTGTACCTTGTCAGCTCGGGGGTTTGAACTTTCAACCTTCCGGTTACTAGTCTAACGCTCTAACCACTAGGCTACCCCATATATTCCATTACAGGACTACCACGCCTGATTCAACTGGTTAACTGTGACTGCTAACCTATTAGCAACATAATTATTTTTTTACCTTCAGTGGGATGTTGTGTCCATAGTTGGATCTGAAGTTGGAGGCCTCCTCTCTGGCCACCTCAGACAGGGATCGAGCATCAGCCAGTAGTCCAGCCACTGCCTATGGGTAAGAAAGTTAAAGGTAGATTCAGCAATGCACAAAGTAAACAGCAGAATCGGGACGACTTCCACAACAACTAAGAGTGTTAGGCTTGATACTTAACTTCTCCATTGTTATGGTCCAGCAGCAATAATGTGGCAGCAGCATGAAACACATTCTTGGCCATACCAGATATATTGCAGATAAGCGCGATGCACTCTCTGTGGTGCTCGTGGCAACGTTGTATAATCGCTGAGTCTCATTTTAATGAGTTAAAGGCAGGTTCAAATGTTATTCGCCCTTTCTATGAGATGAACTGCTTTAAAAACAGGCGAACCCAAAAAAACTCTGGTTGAAAACTGTCTGTTGCATTGATATTCGATATTAGTCAGAAACATTGACAACTGTAGAAATGGACTACAAAGTGTTAACAGCATAATTTGTCACAAAGTCAGTATCTTCCAAAACAAGAGATTTGCGAGATTTATGGAAGCTGTTCCATTCCTAGATCCATTTCGATCATCCTATGTAACCGGTGTGAAATTGCTAGCGGTGCACGCTCGGAGACTTTGAATTAGTCGTTTTCCTTGCTCTGCAACTCTATTCAAGCGTACGGCAGAAACTAGACAGACAGACCTGCCCACATTACACAGCGCCTCATACTTGTTTAGATAAGACAACGCGTTACCAATGTTGTGTTGAAAGTAAGGTTGAGCGCTATTACAATAGCATCGTCTATTTCCGATGATTGACAGCATTCGTAAATTGTGACGACACTGTGATGTGACACACGATGGTTTAGCCTATTTGAACTTGACTGGCGCCCCACAGTAAAGAACAGTCTCGCAGCACACAAGTGACATTAAGAGTAATTAGCCTATTTCAATAAAAATGTTATACAGAACGCAAGAGAGTAATGTAGGCTAGACAAAGCGAGAAATTATACCAAAGCACCCCAAAATGTCCAGTCAGAAAATCTATCTCCCTCTGTTGGATGCATGGGCTATAGCCTAAACCTATTCATTTTTTTATAATGGATACTCCTTAACCATCTTGTGTTTTCTATTCGATAGGCTCCAACAGACATGGCGCCAACAGATATGGTCACCCTGTTCCTAGCCAACTTCGCAGTATTTTGTGTGTGTTATTTCGTATTGTTTGCTCAGAACATTTCTAGCATTATTACCTATAGCCAAAAATAACTTTTGGATATTAGATTTGCAGTCACTCACCAGCATTTTGACCAAAAATTAGACATTCCTCAATTGGATCCTATGTTCGTACCACCGCCCCATAAAAGCAAATATGAGGAAAATGCAACCAAAGCTTTATCAACACATCGTCTGCGCAACTCGCTCATCAAGAAATCTTGACCATTGCTACTCTCCCGCCCCCCCTTTGGCAAATCCAATCACGCCTCCATTCTGCTACTTCCTTCGCTCCTGCGAGCTCTCGTTCTCCGCGGCCGACATGAAGACATTTAACCACGTGGGTAGCAGTGGAGGGTGAAAAGCATCAAGTTTATCTGCATGCACATCACTGACAAACTGAAATAACCCATCCACACAGACAGTGTAGTGAAGCGCAACAGCGCCTCTTCAACCTCAGAAGGCTGAACAATTCAGCTTGGTAGGACCAAAGACCCTCACAAACATCTACAGGTGCGCCATTGAGAGCATCCTGTTGGACTGCATCACTGCCTGGTATGGCTACAGCACCGGACGCAACCGCCTCTCCAGAGGGTGGTGCGTGTGGTCAGCCCAACGCATCATCGGGGGCACACTGCCTGCCCTCCAGGACATCCACAGCGTTATTTCCCAAATATTCTAGCCTACGAAGATTTTCTTCTAAATTTTGTGGCTTTCAAAAATAACAATGAAAGTCTCAATCACAGCTTTATTATAGAAATAATATTGTTCTATTATTTTGCAGGGCAAATAAGCAATTATTACCAGTTCTAAAGACAGACTGATTCTATCCAGCCCATGTCACTACAGTACGATAGCCCGTTCCTCAGACAGTCACTGTTCCATCACAGAGCGCCACACAGACCTCCAGACTCACACCTCGGTAATAGTGAGAAAGTTGTAAAAATGGCACCGAAGCACTATGCCACTCACCAGTAACTTGATAAGTGGATTTGTCTGCTCAATGTGCTACTAGCTAGCTTCATTGATTAAACTAGCTTGTGATTTTGGGCAATGATAAACCGTGTGTAGCTAGTTTTGTCAGAAATAAGGGAAGCAGCGGCCGCGTCGATAGTGTCAGGATTGCAGTACTAGGTAGTTTTCATGCACATTTAACTAGAGATACTGCACCAAATACTTTTAGCTAGATGTAAAATTGCACAACTAAGACCTTTGACAAAAAAAATTATTAGATTCATTCTGACTATTTTGAGAGTGACATTTTTCTACCATGAGTCAAGAGGGCCAAACATATCACACCCAACCACATCCCCAATATCCAAATCCATTTTTTCTTAATGAGCAGCAGAATTCAGTCCCTCTCTAAGATCTTTCAAGATTAATATATGGGGTTGACAACGTCATGACAAATGCCCAGAGGTAAAAGTCTGTATTGTCACTCTGATCAGTCAGATAGCTATCAACATTGACTAGAAGCTGGTGTGTGGTTAATTGTAGAAGGCTTGTTTCAGCTAGCTGTATTTTGTTCTTGAAACCATCTCCTGTTTTGAAGTGTTTAGTCGCTACATTAGTATGCTAATGTAGCTAGGGTTAGCCAGCTAGCCAACCAATAACTGTAACAAAACAAGTGCATTAAGTAAAATGTTTTTATGTTTTCAATAAAGATTTGCAGACAAGCTCAGAAATATAGCTTACATGTTGTCAATAATCCTTTGATTATAAGACAACCCATCTGTTTTTCTGGTTATGTGCGCATCAGTTGTTGGTCAACATTCTACCCGTTATTACACTATGGATGTGGTCTGGATGAATACATACCATTCCTACGTGACGGTCAACATTGAAGATGCGCTTGTTTGAGCCTTGTTCATAAAGTTTGGAGAGAATCAATTTCTCAACACCGAACACAACCCCATCCTTGCATCGGATCCCAATTGCTGTGCTGTAAGGAGAAAGAACAAGAACCAACAAATTGAGACACTTGGGTTATTTTCCATCATGTGGGTACTGCATTGAAAACACTCAAACAGGGAAGGATAATATACCTGCTGTTTTCTACTGCCTTCATGGCATATTCCACCTGGAATACCCTTCCATCAGGTGAAAAGGTGGAGGCAGACAAGTCATACTAGAAAAGGAAAGAGTTTTAGATGTTATATTTTGAAGGCCACCGCTGTTGAGATAACATAGCTACACTTGTGATTGACAGGAACTGCCAGACTTCATACCTTTACATCAATCTAACCAAACTCAAGGGTGTCAATTTTCAAAATATTAGCTAGCAAAAACCATGGAAGTAGCTTCATGATAGGCCTGAATGTTAACCCACGACTGTGTGGCCACGCACGACACAACACCATCATCAAGTTTGCTGCCGACATGATGGTGGTAGGCCTGATCACCGGCGACGATGAGTCAGCCTACAGGGAGGTCAGTGACCTGGCAGTGGGGTGCCGAAGCAACAACCTCTCCCTCAATGTCAGCAAGACCAAGAAGCTGATCATGGACTACAGGGGGGGGGGGGGGGGGAGCACGCCCACATCCACATCGACAGGGCGGTAGTGGAGCAGGTAGAGAACTTCCAAGTACCTCTGTGTCCAAATCACTAAAGACTTACAAATGGTCCAAACACAGTCATGAAGACGGCGCGACAGTGCCACTTCCCCCCCCAGGAGGTTGAATAAGTTTGGTATGGGCCCTCCTGGAAATGTTTTACAGCTGTACTAGTGAGATCATATTGACTGGCTGCATCCCTACTTGGTATGGCGCTAGAGTATTGTGCGGACAGCCCAGTACATCACTGGTGCTGAGCTCCCTGCCATCGGGGACCTCTATATCAGGCAGTGTGAAAAGAAGGCCTTGAAAATCCTCAAAGACCCCAACCACCCAAGCCATAGTCTATTTTCTCTGCTGCCTCACTGCAAGAGGTACCGGTGCATCAAATCTGACACCAACAGGCTCTTGAACAGCTTCTATCCACAAGCAATACAACTGATAGAATAGCTACACTGACAGTGTTAACCTTGTATCTTGATTGACCTTTTATTTCAATATTTTGCACCGTCTATGCACACTCACAGGGCCCTACACACTCATTCACACATAATATGCACATACTTGACTCTACACACCTGCAAGATGCTGCTACTCTATCTTATATCCTGTTGCCTTGTCCCTATACATATCTACCTCCATCACTCCAGTATCCCGGCACATGTAAATATGGTACTGGAACTGACTTAAATATTTCCTGTATATAGTATGCTTAATTACTTACTTCATTGCGTAAATTGATAAATTTCCGGCGCCGACAGAGATGGCCGCCTCGCTTCGCGTTCCTAGGAAACTATGCAGTTTTTTGTTTTTTTACGTGTTATTTCTTACATTAGTACCCCAGGTCATCTTAGGTTTCATTACATACAGTCGAGAAGAACTACTGAATATAAGATCAGCATCAACTCACCATCAGTACGACCAAGAATATGTTTTTCACGACGCGGATCCTGTGTTCTGCCTTACAAACAGGACAACGGAGTGGATCCTATGCAGCGACCCAAAAAAACGACTCCGAAAGAGAAGGAAACGAGGCGGTCTTCTGGTCAGACTCCGGAGACGGGCACAGCGCGCACCACTCCCTAGCATTCTTCTTGCCAATGTCCAGTCTCTTGACAACAAGGTTGATGAAATCCGAGCAAGGGTAGCATTCCAGAGGGACATCAGAGACTGTAACGTTCTTTGCTTCACGGAAACGTGGCTTACTGGAGAGACGCTATCCGAAGCGGTGCAGCCAACAGGTTTCTCCACGCATCGCGCAGACAGGAAAAAACATATTTCTGGTAAAAAGAGGGGCGGGGGCGTATGCCTTATGACTAACGTGACATGGTGCGATGAAAGAAACATACAGGAACTCAAATCCTTCTGCTCACCTGATTTAGAATTCCTCACAATCAAATGTAGACCGCATTATCTACCAAGAGAATTCTCTTCGATTATAATCACAGCCGTATATATCCCCCCCCAAGCAGACACATCGATGGCTCTGAACGAACTTTATTTAACTCTCTGCAAACTGGAAACAATTTATCCGGAGGCTGCATTCATTGTAGCTGGGGATTTTAACAAGGCTAATCTGAAAACAAGACTCCCCAAATTTTATCAGCATATCGATTGCGCAACCAGGGGAGGAAAGACCTTGGACCATTGTTACTCTAACTTCCGCGACGCATATAAGGCCCTGCCCCGCCCCCCTTTCGGAAAAGCTGACCACGACTCCATTTTGTTGATCCCTGCCTACAGACAGAAACTAAAACAAGAGGCTCCCACGCTGAGGTCTGTCCAACGCTGGTCCGACCAAGCTGACTCCACACTCCAAGACTGCTTCCATCACGTGGACTGGGAGATGTTTCGTATTGCGTCAGATAACAACATTGACGAATACGCTGATTCGGTGTGCGAGTTCATTAGAACGTGCGTTGAAGATGTCGTTCCCATAGCAACGATTAAAACATTCCCTAACCAGAAACCGTGGATTGATGGCAGCATTCGTGTGAAACTGAAAGCGCGAACCACTGCTTTTAATCAGGGCAAGGTGTCTGGTAACATGACCGAATACAAACAGTGCAGCTATTCCCTCCGCAAGGCTATCAAACAAGCTAAGCGCCAGTACAGAGACAAAGTAGAATCTCAATTCAACGGCTCAGACACAAGAGGCATGTGGCAGGGTCTACAGTCAATCACGGACTACAGGAAGAAACCCAGCCCAGTCACGGACCAGGATGTCTTGCTCCCAGGCAGACTAAATAACTTTTTTGCCCGCTTTGAGGACAATACAGTGCCACTGACACGGCCTGCAACGAAAACATGCGGTCTCTCCTTCACTGCAGCCGAGGTGAGTAAGACATTTAAACGTGTTAACCCTCGCAAGGCTGCAGGCCCAGATGGCATCCCCAGCCGCGCCCTCAGAGCATGCGCAGACCAGCTGGCCGGTGTGTTTACGGACATATTCAATCAATCCCTATACCAATCTGCTGTTCCCACATGCTTCAAGAGGGCCACCATTGTTCCTGTTCCCAAGAAAGCTAAGGTAACTGAGCTAAATGACTACCGCCCCGTAGCACTCACATCCGTCATCATGAAGTGCTTTGAGAGACTAGTCAAGGACCATATCACCTCCACCCTACCTGACACCCTAGACCCACTCCAATTTGCTTACCGCCCAAATAGGTCCACAGACGATGCAATCTCAACCACACTGCACACTGCCCTAACCCATCTGGACAAGAGGAATACCTATGTGAGAATGCTGTTCATCGACTACAGCTCGGCATTCAACACCATAGTACCCTCCAAGCTCGTCATCAAGCTCGAGACCCTGGGTCTCGACCCCGCCCTGTGCAACTGGGTACTGGACTTCCTGACGGGCCGCCCCCAGGTGGTGAGGGTAGGCAACAACATCTCCTCCCCGCTGATCCTCAACACTGGGGCCCCACAAGGTTGCGTTCTGAGCCCTCTCCTGTACTCCCTGTTCACCCACGACTGCGTGGCGACGCACGCCTCCAACTCAATCATCAAGTTTGCGGACGACACAACAGTGGTAGGCTTGATTACCAACAACGATGAGACGGCCTACAGGGAGGAGGTGAGGGCCCTCGGAGTGTGGTGTCAGGAAAACAACCTCACACTCAACGTCAACAAAACTAAGGAGATGATTGTGGACTTCAGGAAACAGCAGAGGGAACACCCCCCTATCCACATCGATGGAACAGTAGTGGAGAGGGTAGCAAGTTTTAAGTTCCTCGGCATACACATCACAGACAAACTGAATTGGTCCACTCACACAGACAGCATCGTGAAGAAGGCGCAGCAGCGCCTCTTCAACCTCAGGAGGCTGAAGAAATTTGGCTTGTCACCAAAAGCACTCACAAACTTCTACAGATGCACAATCGAGAGCATCCTGGCGGGCTGTATCACCGCCTGGTATGGCAACTGCACCGCCCTCAACCGTAAGGCTCTCCAGAGGGTAGTGAGGTCTGCACAACGCATCACCGGGGGCAAACTACCTGCCCTCCAGGACACCTACACCACCCGATGTCACAGGAAGGCCATAAAGATCATCAAGGACATCAACCACCCGAGCCACTGCCTGTTCACCCCGCTATCATCCAGAAGGCGAGGTCAGTACAGGTGCATCAAAGCTGGGACCGAGAGACTGAAAAACAGCTTCTATCTCAAGGCCATCAGACTGTTAAACAGCCACCACTAACACTGAGTGGCTGCTGCCAACACACTGACACTGACTCAACTCCAGCCACTTTAATAATGGGAATTGATGGGAAATGATGTAAATATATCACTAGCCACTTTAAAACAATGCTACCTTATATAAATGTTACTTACCCTACATTATTCATCTCATATGCATACATATATACTGTACTCTATATCATCGACGGTATCCTTATGTAATACATGTATCACTAGCCACTTTATACTATACTATGCCACTTTGTTTACATACTCATCTCATTTGTACATACTGTACCCGATACCATCTACTGTATCTTGCCTATGCTGCTCTGTACCATCACTCATTTATATATCCTTATGTACATATTCTTTATCCCCTTACACTGTGTACAAGACAGTAGTTTTGGAATTGTTAGTTAGATTACTTGTTATTACTGCATTGTCGGAACTAGAAGCACAAGCATTTCGCTACACGCATTAACATCTGCTAACCATGTGTATGTGACAAATAAAATTTGATTTGATTTGATTTATCTCATATTTAATATTCCTCGTGTGCTTTTTTTCTAGTAATATATTGTTATTGATTATTGCACTGTTGGGTTTTGAGTTTGCAATGAAGACATTTGTGCATGTGACAATTTGAGTAATCCCATTTTTACATTACAGGTGCCAGCGCGTCTTTCTAGCTTTTTAAAAGATTAAAGAACTTGTAAATATCATGTTGTGAAATTCCATTTACCCAGTGGTGAAATAAAACATTTGTTTAGTGATAGGAGAGCAACCAATACCCAACACCATTTGGTTGAATTTGTTTCAATTTCGATTTAGTTCAACCAGCATTGCTAATTTAGCTAGCAAGCTGCCGTACAAGTGAGTCAGCAGGCATGACAACTAGTTAGCTTGCTAGTTCTGTAGTGAAATAACTAACGTTACTTAGGTAGGTAGCAGTAACCAATGTAAAATGTGTTTCACTCTACATAGGATTATAGATCTTAAACGAATGACGTAATTTAATGTGTTATTGGTTACTACTGTAAAACCTAAAACTACCACAGAACAGCCACAGTTAGCTAACGTTAGCAAGTTGGCTAACTTTGTTGCTAACTTTTCCAAGAATAAGCTGGTGCTAAAAAGTTAACCAAACCTTTCGTTTGGTAGCATACAAATGTATAACGTGCAGTATCTTAGCTATCAAACTTACCCCAGTTCCTATTGAACTCATTGTGTTAAAAACTCCTTTATAACAATTCCGTCTGATGTGTTTCAGCACATCCCAGTCATTCACCAACCAACAAGAAAATGCCTTTACGTACAACAGCAGCCGCACTGAACACGCAAACATACTGCCACCTCCTGTGGCGGAGTGTAATCGCAGCGGGAGTGGTGGAAGTGCACAATTCATCATAAACATCTACAGGAATATTTTATACACTAGTCATACTCATTTCAAAATGAAGAGATTTAATCGGTAATACGCTGGTAAACAAACTATGTCGTTCCTAGGCTGGCCTAGAATTAGTTCTTAACTGACTTGCCTAGTTAAATAAAGGTTAAATCTATATGTATATTTTTTAAAGTTCAGCAGTTAACTTGCCATCAATTCTGGCTACATTTCCACCTGCAAACGGCCCTAATATATAACAGAAGGGTGTGTTTCCGTGTGTTTCTTTACATTCATACATTTAATTCAGTTCCTTCTCTTTTCTCAACATTCGTGGGAGAAGTATGTGTATTGATGTTTATGAATGATTTAGTTGAGCTAATCATCGACTGCTCCCTGGTGGACAACAGTTATACAATAACAAAATTCCATTTGGATTGTAAACTTCCTCAATCCACAGAAACCACTGTAAGCACTGTAGCGGTGTGCTATCAGTTGCGTAAATACTTAAATAGGTTTTTATTGGCACAGATAAACTGGTCTCTGGTCACATTTCTGATTTTGTGGTAAGTGATTCAACAATGTAACGCTATACTGTCTTGTGAAAAGAAAAGTTACATGGTCAGCTAGCTACATTAGCTATTTTTCAATGAAGTTAGCTAGCTAGCTTTGCTTGTTAACTTTAGCTTGATAGCTACCTAGCTTAACCTAGGGGGTGGATCTTTGCTTGACACTCGCGGCTGAGAAAGCAGCATATTCATTTATGATATTTGTACACGTGGCGAATGTTTTTAGATTCGAAATGTGTGCAAAACTTTGATTAAGAACAAGATAGCCACACTAACTCAAAGTTAGGGTTTGACTATAGCTTCCATGTCAACTATTTGACATATTTTAGGCATGCCACAGCAAATATAGGTATAGGGGTATAATATGCTTGTTATAATATTGCATCGCATAACGTTATTTGGCTGTCAAGAAAGTGTACAATACAAATGGTATCTGATTTCTATAATGTAGCCTAGTCAACTTGAGTTTGGGCAGCAAAACAATGTTGTACTATGCATTTAGGACTGTACAAAATAAGATATGGTATGGTGTGAATCCCTACTTCAGTATGTGAACCCCTCAAACACAGACCAGACTGTTATTTTAGTGGAAAAAAGTAGGGTGCATAATAGCGATGTACTAGGACATCATTGTTTACTCGGGGAGATTGTTCAATATTGACTTCGAAATTGGACGTCTATGCATTAGGAGTTCAGCAAATGCCTTCAAAACCGGCTACTAAGGGAAACAGTTGGCCCTATTACCATCAAGTAGACTTGGGTTTTGCTAGGGTGTTGTGGGCAGGGATGGTGGATGGGTGTAATCCCATGACTCTGGATCATGCATGGTGGACACAGTTTTTTTGTTATAGCCCTATCCAATAACTCTGGATCAGAAGGTTGTGTGTTTGATTCCAGTGGTGGACACTGTTTATTTTATTTTATGTTTTAACCCTATCCCAAACGTTCACCCATACCTTAGCCTCTCTAGGGTATGCGTCCCACCTGGCCAACATCCAGTGAGATTGCAGAGCGCCAAATTCAAATACAGAAATACTCATTATAATAATTCAGAAAATATACAACTATTTTACATAGCTTTAAAGATTAACTTCTTGTGAATCCAACCACAGATTTCAGATTTCAAAAATGCTTTATGGCGAAAGCATACCTTACGATTATTTGAGAACATAGCCCAGCAGACAAGTTATTACAAACAGTAACCAGCCAAGTATAAGAGTTACACAAGTCAGAAATAGAGATAAAATTAATCACTTACCTTTGATGATCTTCATATGGTTGCACTCAGAAGACATTCATTTATTCAATAAATGTTCCTTTTGTTCGATAAAGTGTCTTTATATCCAAAAACCTCTGTTTTGTTCGCGTGTCTTCTTCAGTAATCCACAGGCTCAAATGCAGTCACAACAGGCAGACAAAAAATCCAAATAGTATCCGTAAAGTTTGTAGAAACATTTCAAACGATGTTCATAATCAATCTTCAGGTTGTTTTTAGCCTAAATAATCGATAATATTTCAACCGGACAATAACGTCGTCAATATAAAAAGTAAACAAGAAAGGCACTCTCTCGGTCGTGCGCATGAAAAAGCTCTGTGACACGGCAGGGTCCACTCATTCAGACTGCTCTTACTCCCTCATTTTTCAGAATACGAGCCTGAAACAATTTCTAAAGACTGTTGACATCTAGTGGAAGGCATATAAACTGCAATTTGAGTCCTAAGTCAATGGATACTGTAATGGCATTGAATAGAAAACTACAACAACAAAGAAATCCTACTTCCTGAATTGATTTTTCTCAGGTTTTCACCTGCCAAATCAGTTCTGTTATACTCACAGACACTATTTTAACAGTTTTGGAAACATTCGAGTGTTTTCTATCCAAATATACATAATTTTATGCATATCCTATCTTCTGGTCCTGAGTAGAAGGCAGTTTAATTTGGGCACGCTTTTCATCCAAAATTCCAAATGCTGCCCCCTACCCTGGAGAAGTTAACCATTCGGAAGGAGTGCCTACACATTAACCCTTAAATAGGAAGTTTACCTAAAATCCAACATTTCCCAAGTGATTCCATACATTGAAACCAGTTAGGTGGAGTTTACCTTCTCCCCCTCCCTCTCCGTGCAGTCTAGAACTGGAAAGCTGGAAGAAAAAAAACGGGTCATGTGACATGTCATTGTGCACTGCTAGCTCTGTTCCGTTGTCAGTCAAAGAGCAATTGAGAAATCTACGAATTGTTGAACAATTCTTTGTTTTATTGAAAGCCGTATGCTGACACATTGGTGCGGCTGATTTCCGGGTTAAGCGAGCAGTGTGTTAAGAAGTAGGTAACTATGCGTGTCATGTTTTGGAGGATGCGTGTCTCGACCTTCGCCTCTCCCGAGCCCATTGAGGAGTTGCAGCGATGAGACAAGGTCTAGAAATTAGTGAGACAATTGGGTAAAATCTACAAAAATCAGCTTCTTGATATGCCATACCTGTCAGGCAAAGGATAAATGTTCACTAACAGGGATGTAAACACATTTGTGCACAGAATTTGAGAGAAAGAAGCTTTTTGTGCGTATGGAACATTTTGGGGATCTTTTATTTCAGCCTATGAAACATGGGACCAACATTTTACATGTGCGTTTAAATTTTTGTTCAGTATAAATTGGCCTGTGTGTATTTTCATTAGTCATCATGTATCTTATTTATCCAACACAACTATCACACGCCCACAGGATACAGAGCCTATTTTGAGAGAGATTTCTCCTGAAGCTCCTCAGCTGGTTGCTGCTGGAGTAAAACAGGTGCTTTTATAAGCCCCTTCATTGTGCAAAAATTCTAAATGCAATTGTGGGTTAAAAACAGTTTTGGTGCACAATTAAAAATATCTACTATTTTTATTTATCAACTTGTAAGTGATGCGCACCTCCCATTCCCCATTCAAGTGCAGGCAACAGGCTATCAGCGCGCCACTCACCCCTTTACAATGTGAGCTGGAGGCAGTATGCATTTTGGAAACATAATTGTTTGAAACCTGAATGTTTTATTTCATATTATTATCATATTATGAGGCATGTCTTTCCTTGCTTCAAAGTAGCCAATAGGCAAAATCCCACCATGGAAACATGGAGGCAATTATTTTTATAAAGACTTCATCGGCGGAGTGTGAGTTTCAAGTTTGGGGAAACGTACAATTTATCCTTCCGTTTCTCTAGTTTTGCGTGCCAGTTTTGAATTTTCATATGCACATTTTCATGGAACAGTTTAATTTCAATAATAACGTTTTTGATTATCAAACTCATTGTCATGTGGTTAATTATAAAAATAGAAATGAAAATTATAAAAAGGTAAAAGTCAACTAATGCGAGATCACCAGCCTCTGCCATATGGACACATTGATACATCGTGATCCATTGGTGGCTAAAGAAATGAGCGCATGGAACTCATAGCCTATAGGCCCATGCAGCAGTAGGCCTATAACTTCCATTGCTCTTTCACACCAAGGATTGATGATTATCGAGGGGTGTATTGGGTGGAAAGATTTTTCAAATAGCTTACTGTGATGAACAATAGTTTTAATATATTATCATTCGGAATGGATGTTAAACACTTAACTACATTTCCGCGCAGGAGGCCAGGTACTTCTATGCTTGCTCAGGCGTGTGCATTCTCTCAATGTTAGCAGGACAGAGAAACCAGACACATGCTCATTGCTCACATGGAGCACTCCAAACAAAAGACAACGGAAAAAAATTCTGATGATTAGGGATGCACGATATATCAGTGAACATATCGGAATCGGACTATATTAGCTAAAAATGACAACATCGCCACCACTACTATCAGTAGCAGTCAAAGCTGTACAAAAAAGTTTGCAAACAACCAAACACCGGCCACGAATGATGTGTTTACAATACCGAGTTGGTGGGAAAGGATTATTTTCGACCGCAACTTGTGGGGTAGCTAGCTTTAGCTTGGCACCTAGCTAGCACCAATACAACCAGCCTTAAAACAATGACCAGTAGAAACTGCAGTCATTTTCATTATTCTTAGCAATGATTTAGGAATCCTTGTGAGTAGGTATTAGCTAGGTAGACACTTGTTGTTTGCCTATTGAAATTGAACTTCAGTTCATGAAATTAAATAGATAGCCAGCTACTTAACCCTGTTGCCCAAAGCTAAAGTTATAAGCAGCCAGCTAGCTTCATCTGGCTAGTGAGGTCCTACCAGTCCGGGTTATGTGTTGTGAAGTTAGGCATAATAAGGATTAGGCACAATAGTGGAATTTGTGGTTTGCCTTCAAAATAAAAGTACCTCTTTGAAAGTGATGCAGAAGGTTACAATTGGTGGAATCATGACATTTTTAGACTAGATAATGTTACACAAGGTTGGAATGTGAAGCAATGAAATGGGGTATCGGTCTACTCGGTGACACCCACAGAACACAACTGTGAAGAGTTTACGCAAATATTAGCGTTGTAGCTCTTATTGGCGGGACTGTGAATTTGTGAAATCACTATTGTGTGTATTGATATTGATATTGCACTGTACAGCTTTACCTGAGGATTGGGGATCAATGAAATGGGGTATCAGTCTACTCAATACCCAATATATTTTTTCCCAATGTCCTCAGAGTTATCATACTCCAAAACATCCACGCAGTATTGTTTTTCTTCGGGAATAGTGTTCAATACACATAAGTTGACAATAAATGTGGCTCAATTCACAGTTGCTTCAGTTGTATAATAGCTACTATGCTAATGTACTCTGGGTGTCACTGAGTAGACTGATACCCCATGTAATTGAGCCACAATCCATAGGTAAGGCTGTACAGTGAAATAAGTATGTCCCCAATGCAATTCTAAAGTCTAATACATCCAGTGTGATTTCAACAGATATTTATCAAATTAACAAATTATTATCTTTTGTTGATTTTATATAACAACATTCCAACCTTGTTTAGCATGCATATTCAATTCTGGCATAATTCTACTATTTGTTTTCATTTGCATCACTGTCAATGATGTGCTTTTATTTTGAAGGCGAACCACAAAGTCCACTATTGTGGCTAATCCTTCTTGTGGCTAACTTCACATAGATGGGTCCGACCACCATTAATCAAATACGAACTGTCTTATAAATTAGGGTTATTTTAGATTATGACACCTAGCTATATAGTAGGCTAGCTAACTATAGCTACTGAAACAGATGATGTCGTTTTGCTATGTTTTTGGGGAAGAACATTGTTTGCATCCATGAGTGAGCTAGCTTTTTTTATGACCAGCACTGTAGGTGCGCGACAAAACTTTACCAGCATCATAGCATACGTATCGATGAATCGTTGTGACACATGAAATACGAGTGATAGTGTAATCAATATGTAATAACTATGTAAAAAATGAATGAACGCATTAAATTATTATTTGACGTGCAGTCATATTCAGGTCCTGATTGGTCAACAAGCTTATTTGACACGTCAAATAGTGTTATTTGACACGGAAAGACCCAAACAGCTTTCCATAGTATGAAAGATCCTGGTTGAGAATGAAACAACTGAAGAAATTAACAACGAAACAGCACATCAAGTATGTGAAAGAAATAGGTTTTGATTATGTTTTACTGGTAATGGGGACATACGTAAATGCCAACAAGATAACTTTTTGGTGTGTGTGTGTAACTTTTATTTAACGAGGCAAGTCAGTTAAGAGCAAATTTGTATTTACAATAGCGGCCTACCCCAGCCAAACCCGAACGCCGCTGGGCCAATTGTGCACCGCCCAATGGGACTCCCAATCACGGCCGGATGTGATACAGCCTGGATTCAAACCAGGGACTGTAGTGAAGCTTCTTGCACTGAGATGCAGTGCTTTAGACTGCTGCGTCCATGTGTGTGTTTTTCTATTTAACTGTACTAGAATGATTAAAAGGCCTAAAAAAAAATATATATCGGTATCAGGTTTTTTGGCAAGGAAAATATTGGATATCGGTATCTGAAAAAAAATTCATATCGGTGCATCACTAATGATGATGGTTATGAAATAAACCAAAACTTGTTTCTCGAAAGTGTAGATGTTTGTGAACTCTGCAAACAACGTTTCCACTCTGAGAATGAAAACTGTAAATGACTAATTAATCGATGCATTGACAGAAATGAATGTAACCAAATGATGGGGATTAACGTTACATTTACTACTGGAGACGTAATGGGGAACTGATCAAAATCAAAAGGCACAATTCACACAATGAATCAATGAATGAGCAGGACACAGTTAAGCCATTCCGGAGAGAGACTCCCCCATATCTTCGCCGCACACCCCTCCCCTTCTTCTTGTCTCAACATTTTAAATTATACTCTGACACATTATCTTCACACATATTTTAGATGCTGTTCACTGACAGCCACAACTCAATAATCAGCTAGGCCTATTGCCACGCGCGATGCCCAAATTACAGGCTTCCCAAATAGGCATACGATCTTGTGATTTGAAATAATCCACAGCTATTTTTTTAAAATGAGCTAATGGTCCTTGATTCCTCTGTGGTTAAGTCATGCTTTCTGGTAAAGTATTTTCAATTATTTTAATTGTTTCTGTGTATACGAGTATTGATCATTTTGGCAAATGTATTTCAATTTAGTTCCCTCTTGGACCCACAACTATGCCATTAGACTCCCCCTCTTTCTAAGTTTTTCATCTCTGTCACATATGGAACTGCTATCAGGTGCGCAGTTTAGAATGGTGTTTTCCCGCGAATTGCATTTTGGCAAATGTTTGAAAATTTAATTTTATTGGCTGCTTTGTTACATGAGTTGCATGTTCTGTTAAAATGTATTACCATAATGTAAATGTGATTTCTGAGCAGTGTCATTCTAAGCTCCGTGGATGAATGCCCTAATGGGGTATGCACCCAATGCATATAGTTCCGGTAAATATCCCAAATGGCTTGTAAATTTAAATCTTCCCGGTTACGTTGTCAGGCATCACATTTTCCTAATGGAAACCCTGCCAGGGTGTCAAAAACACTTTGAAATTTGACGTTTGGGGCAGCTTCGAAATTTGGCATTTGGATAAACGTGGATAAACGTCTAATACTGCAGTGAGACTGTGAGAGCTTGTTGTGTTTACAAACTAGTACCTCAGAGAGAGAGAGAGAGAGCCCAGAGATCTAAGTGAGTGAGGTTGTGGTACACATACAGTTGAAGTCAGAAGTTTACATATAAGTTAACATTATTTTAAGAATGTGAAATGTCAGAATAATAGTAGAGAGAGAATGATTTATTTCAGCTTTTATTTATTTCATCACATTCCCAGTGGGTCAGAAGTTTACATACACTCAATTAGTATTTGTTAGCAATGCCTTTAAATGTATTAACTTGGGTCAAATGTTTCAGGTAGCCTTCCACAAGCTTCCCACAATAAGTTGGGTGAATTTTTTTCATCAGACCAGAGGACATTTCTCCAAAAAGTACAATCTATGTCCCCATGTGCAGCTGCAAACCGTAGTCTGGCTTTTTTATGGCAGCTCCAAAACTGACATAAAAAAGCCAGACTACGGTTTGCAGCTGCACATGGGGACAAAGATGGTACTTTTTGGAGAAATGTCCTCTGGTCTGATGAAACAAAAATAGAACTGTTTGGCCACAATGACCATCGTTATGTTTGGAGGAAAAAGGTGAGGCTTGCAAGCCAAAGAACACCATCCCAACCGTGATGCACGGGGGTGGCAGCATCATGTTGTGGGGGTGCTTTGCTGCAGGAGGAACTGGTGCACTTCACAAAATAGATGGCATCATGAGGAAGGAAAATGATGTGGATATATTAGGCAACATCTCAAGACATCAGTCAGGAAGTTAAAGCTTGTTCGCAAATGGGTCTTCCAAATGGACAATGACCCCAAGCATTCTTCCTTGCTGAGCGGCCTTTCAGCTTATGTCGATATAGGACTCGTTTTACTGTGGATATAGATACTTTTGTACCTGTTTCCTCCAGCATCTTCACAAGGTCCTTTGCTGTTGTTCTAGGATTGATTTGCACTTTTCGCACCAAAGTACATTCATCTCTAGGAGACAGAACGTGTCTCCTTCCCGGTATGACTCTGGGCTCGAACCCAGAGTCTCTGGTGGCACACTGCGATGCAGTGCCTTAGACCATTGCGCCACCCGGGAGGCCCCGGCTGATTTATTTTGATTTCCCATGATTCAAGCAAAGAGGCACTGAGTTTGAAGGTAGGCCTTGAAATACATCCACAGGTACACCTCCAATTGACTCAAATTATGTCAATTAGCCTATCAGAAGCTTCTAAAGCCATGACACAATTTTCTGGAATTTTCCCAGCTGTTTAAAGGCACAGTCAACTTAGTGAATGTAAACTTCTGACCCACTGGAATTGTGATACAGTGAATTGTAAGTGAAATAATCTGTCTGTAAACAATTGTTGAAAAATGACTTGTCATGCACAAAGTAGATTTCCTAACCGACTTGCCAAAACTATAGTTTTTTAACAAGAATTGTGTGGAGTGGTTGAAAAACAAGTTTTAATGACTCCAACCTAAGTGTATGTAAACTTCTGACTTCAACTGTACAGGGTGCATGCGTCTTTCTCATTGGCTGTTCATGACCGGTGAATTGAGTTGATAAAACATTTTGACCAGGATGTTCTTTTAAGATGCTGTGAGACGTGTAGTCGTGGATATGTATCAAATTGCAACTGAGGTGCCCAGAACAGTAGCTATTCAGTGTCACTACAGCACCCAGGTGGAATTCCAGTTGGCTGATGGCTACAAAAATAAGAGCTTACGATGTTAGAAATGCATTGCAAAGAGCTAAGCACCAGATATCAAGCTTAAAAAAGGAGCTCTCGGTGAAGTAAGTACCACAGCTCACGTGTTGCAATAGCCTACTTTTGTTACAGCTAGGCAGCCTACTTGTCTTCTGAGTTGATATCATGGTTGGTTCAGCAAATGTAGAAATGATAGCCTAAAATTGTCAGATTGATTAAAGGTTGTTTTAATGTTTGATTGTAGTTTTGAATACTTTGTGAAGTGCCATCAAGAATTTAAGTAGTTGCAGTTAACTTCAAATCCATAAAGATACTTATTCTTGTCATACAAGTAGGCTTATCCAAAGTGTTGGGAAATTGGCAATGATCTATAATTACTAACTGTTAGCCTATATTCCTAACTGTTAGCCTATGGTAAGAGTTTTAGGATTAACTTGAAGTATAAAGGCTAATGATAATTTGTTATGTTTGAAATGTGATACCTTGGTTTCTTGAAAGGTGACACCTCTATTCTCAGATAACACAGGCCAGACAATGCTCAAAGAGAGAGGGAAGCTAATAATACAAGATAAACTTGTGGTTGTTAATAAAGCCTGACCGATATACAGTGCTTTCAGAATGTGTTCAGACCTCTTTACTTTTTCATCAATCTAAACACAATACCCCATCATTTCAAAGCGAAAACAGTTTTTCAGAAATGTTTGCTAATAAATAAATAAAAAAATTATCACATTTACATAATTATTCAGACCCTTTACTCAGTACTTTGTTGAAGCACGTTTGGCAGCGATTACAGCCTCGAGTCTTCTTGGGTATGATGCTTACAAGCTTGGCACACCTGTATTTGGGGAGTTTCTCCTATTCTTCTTTGCAGATCTTCTTAAGCTCTGTCAGGTTGGATTGGGAGCGTCGCTGCACAGCTATTTTCAGGGCTATCCAGAGATGTTCGATTGGGTTCAAGTCCGGGCTCTGTCTGGGCCACTCAAGGACGTTCAGAGACTTGTCCCGAAGCCACTCCTGCATTGTCTTGGCTGTGTGCTTAGGGTCGTTAACTTGTTAGAAGGTGAACCTTTCCCAGTCTGAGGTCCTGAGCAGGTTTTCATCAAGGATCTCTCTGTACTTTGCTCCGTTCATCTTTGCCTCGATCCTGACTAGTCTCCCAGTCCCTCCCGGTTTCCTCCAGATGTGACGCTTGGCATTCAGGTCAAAGAGTTCCATCTTGGTTTAATCTGACCAGAGAATCTTGTTTCTAATGGTCTGAGAGTCTTTTGGTGCCGTTTGGCAAACTTCAAGCGGGCTGTCATGTGCCTTCTACCATAAAGGCCACTCTATCATAAAGGCCTAATTGGTGGAGTGCTGCAGAGATGGTTGTCCTTCTGGATTCTAGAGCTCTGTCAGAGTGACCATTGTGTTCTTGGTCACCTCCCTCCCTAGGTTTATTTGAACAGTGAGAGACAGAATAACAACAAAAAAATCCAGAAAAATGCATGTCAAAAATGTTATAAATTGATTTGCATTTTAATGAGGGAAATAAGTATTTGACCCCACAGAGGTCAGACGTTTCTTGTAGTTGGCCACCAGGTTTGCACACATCTCAGGAGGGATTTTGTCCCACTCCTCTTTGCAGATATTCTCCTAGTCATTAAGGTTCTCCTTTGTTGCATTGGCCGTGTGTTTTGGGTCATTGGCATGCTGGAATACCCATCCACGACCCATTTTCAATGCACAATTCTCATGGCTTGGTTTTTGCTCTGATGCACTGTCAACTGTGAGACCCTATATAGACAGGTTTGTGCCTTTCCAAATCATGTCCAATCAATTGAATTTACCACATGTGGACTCCAATCAAGTTGTAGAAACATCTCAAGGATGATCAATGGAAACAGGATGCACCTGAGCTCAATACCGAGTACCATAGCAAAGGGTCTGAATACTAATGTAAATAAGGTGTTTTTATTGTTTTATTTAAAAAAAAATTGTGTGTAGATTGATTAAGGAATTGTTTTTATTTAATCAATTTTAGAATAAGACTGTAACGTAACAAAATGTGGAAAAAGTCAAGGGGTCTGAATACTTTCCGAATGCACTGTATATCGGTATCAGTAAGTTTTGTCCCCCATAAAATCGGTATCGGACCCCAAAAAAACATATTGGTCCGGCTGTTGACATGAGAATTCGTCATAATGGTTATGTATGTCTTATTAATGTGTTATCAAGTCCTTCAAATAAAGTGCTGCTAGTATTTCCTTATGTCATCTGAAATTATAAGAGCAGCATGGTTGTAAATCTGAGGCCCCCCACCTCAGTCAGGAGGGCACATTGTGAGGGAGATTAGTCAGATGCCGTAATCTGAAAAGCATATGACCTGCTTGATTTGCCACATAAAATCCCTTGAGAGGAAGTTAGTGAAGTCTCAAAACAGTTGAACTGAACTAGTCTGGGATTCTTCTCTTCGAACAGAATGCATGAAACCCAGAGGAGATTCAAACATTCAAACAAGTTAACTCTCATTCATTCCCAGGGAGAGCTGCTTCTCTGAGAGTGAAGAGGAACGCAGTCTGTCATGGACACACAGCAAGGAACTCAAAGACTCCCTCGTTGATATGTACAAAGGTAAATACAAATGTTCAACTATGTATTCTAGTTATTATGTCAGATACTGATTTCCCTGTTGTTATTGTCGACTTTTTGTGAGAGTGGATGTGTAGCAGAATGTTCAAGTAGGATAAGCCAGTCTGGAAACGTTGCAGTATGTTGTTCTATAAAGATTGAATTGTTCTGTTAAGATAAGGTGCAAGACAACCAGAGCGTTTATAGTGAGTCCACTTCATAAGGGAGTCAAGAACACATTCTGAAGTGTAGCCTAATAACAGCAGTTCTAAGTCCTCAACTCAACCACTGTGCATTTTTCTATTTCACCACGGAGTTTCTAAGGCTTCTGAGAAACCGTCCTTTCCTTTTGACAGTAGAGACCAACGTGTGTAAGAATTGAATCTTGTGCGGATGATTTTGGTGTTAAATGTAATGTATTCAGAAGAGAGTGTGATGGGTTGGAAGGAATTACCACAAAGCGCTGTTGGAGAAATGTTAGACCCAAGTCTCTCCTCAAGAGGGCACACTTGCCATTTCAAATCATTGTTTGAGAAGTTTGGCAGGAAGAAAAACTGAGCCGGAGTTGGACCATCCTTTCTAAAACGTAATAAGTGAAGTTAGACCTTTTTCAAGCCTATTGAAGTGCTCTAAACTGTGGGTGTGACTGACATATATGTTTTCTGAACTAGCCTATTGAAGTGCTCTAAACTGTGGGTGTGACTGACATATATGTTTTCTGAACTAGCCTATTGAAGTGCTCTAAACTGTGGGTGTGACTGACATATATGTTTTCTGAACTAGCCTATTGAAGTGCTCTAAACTGTGGGTGTGACTGACATATATGTTTTCTGAACTAGCCTATTGAAGTGCTCTAAACTGTGGGTGTGACTGACATATATGTGTTCTGAACTAGCCTATTGAAGTGCTCTAAACTGTGGGTGTGACTGACATATATGTTTTCTGAACTAGCCTATTGAAGTGCTCTAAACTGTGGGTGTGACTGACATATGTGTTTTCTGAACTAGCCTATTGAAGTGCTCTAAACTGTGGGTGTGACTGACATATATGTTTTCTGAACTAGCCTATTCCATTTATTGACAAATATATCAAGTCTCTCTTCAAATGCAAAAAGTT
This sequence comes from Oncorhynchus mykiss, assembly GCF_057628025.1. Taxonomy (NCBI): domain Eukaryota; kingdom Metazoa; phylum Chordata; class Actinopteri; order Salmoniformes; family Salmonidae; genus Oncorhynchus; species Oncorhynchus mykiss. Next base: position 41,494,821 of record NC_143040.1, read on the forward strand.
GCATTGTCCTTGGTTCGCTGCTAATCTTCAAAATAAATAGAATGGAAACAGGGAGCCATAGGCATAGACAGTCTGAACACCATAACAAATACGTTTGCCAAAAACCTTTTAGTACAATTTATTTGACTTAAATGAATATTTTCATCCATATTTTCCAAAACCTTTAGGCCTGTTACTCATTATTGTAGATCCTATTAATCCACAGATGTTGTGCTGGTAGTCCTCATTTGACAGTGTTCATCTTCATGACAGTGTGAAGTGTTTTTTTTAAAGTAGTTTGAATGATAAATGTTGTCCATTCATAGAGAAACCACCAGTGGTTATCAAGCATAGGAGATTGCAGCAGGACTGGTGGGGGACAAAAACAGGTAGTAGCTACTGCAGCAATCAAAAACTGCCCCAAGGCTGGTAGCCTATGCTTTTTCCTGTTACAGTAGAGGCTAGTACAGCTGAATAGGACAATTCCCAACAGTAAGCGCTCTATGTTAATTGAAACTGTTTTGACCTAGCGGCAGGTTCGTTGCGTTACTGATATGCAGATGTATCCTGCTCCAGCTCTGCTTGTCCTACAACATCCTAGTGCAGGAGGGTGGAGCCCAACGACTGGAGCAAGATGTAGCCCAACACAAATCCTGATATTAATATATAAAGAGCCTTAGAGGAAGGCGTGTCAGCTTGTCTGTGACCGGTACCTTGTCAAAAACTACACCTGGAGGCATTGTGGCTCACATTAATGTCAGCGCTGAGCCCCTGCAGGTACCCCATCAGACCCCAGCAGACACTGGTGGACATACACAGATAAAGAAAGCATACAAGGATGACAGGCAGATTCGCTCCTAGGTCCCAGCCTCTTGTGTTTCAACCTCTGTGAGACATGAAACCGTCACAGTGTCTCAATCAAGTCTAATCTGTCTTTAGGGGTTCATTTAATCTCTAGTTATTAACCTTTTCCTACAGAGCCTGTGTCTGCGAGCAGCGCTGAGCTCTCAGTTCTCAGATCCTACTCGCAGCCGTTCGTCATCACGAAGACAAATCCCTGATTCTCTTTAAAACAAGAAACACTTTGCTACGTGGGTCTGTCTGACTCACTTTAATGAGACTGACTCAGGCAGGTGGAACCATGGGTGTCAAATATCCTAACTTGTCTGAATCTTGGACATGCATATGCTTTGAGGATTATCACACGGTTCGTTCAGATGATTATGTGTCCATCCATAGTTAAGCAACAGTCAGAAATAATCAGAGTTGTTCCTACTTGTCAAAAAAAAACTTAACATGTTCTGCAAATGGAGCGAATTTGCTGTCTAATAAATATGGGTTATCAGAGACCAAAATAATTGTGCCTTTTTTCTAAGGGTGGTTCGGAAATGCTGCTTAGGCCTGCCCTATTTATTATGTATTATTATTAGTGTAAATTGAATAAATATGTGTTTGCCTTGACCACCGATAAGTGGATGTTCAATATGAAATCATAGCTCTGTAAGAATTTGAGAGTCTAACATTTCCCAGCGAAGTAGCTAGCTCTGTTCCAAGTCAAGTGGCCGTGCTACCATTACACTGGACTGAAACACATAGCATTCAGAAGACAGCTTTTTGAACTCACGTCTGGTATGTCTAATTCCTGTGTATCCATCTGTCTGCTGACTGCTTTTTCTCCCACCGGAGGATTCAAAGTGCAGCCTGCCTTCAAGCCCGGCGCCAAATAACAAACAATGTGAAGTTTCCTAGGGAGTTGAATTGGCTGTCTGAACAGGGAGAGAAGAGCTACAGTCCCAGAGAGCTTTGTTCTTAGCAGGTGGATCGACCTCTGCCCTAACCCTTACTCCCTCCTACTTCCCCCGCTCTTAGCATCAGTCTCCCAGGCAGGAAATGTAGTGTTTAAACCCATTGGGTCAGTGATACTAACAGCAGCTGGTAGCGGTGTGGAAGAAACCGTTTGGTCTCTAGTCTTCCCCCATCATTCACGACCCTCTGCGATGTTCCTCCAACACCTACCCACCCAGCCTCTCACTGACTCCCCCCTCCACCGGGGCAAGAGGCGCGCTATCGGAACGTTTGGGCTACCATGTGGGTCTGATTGAAGTCCTGAAATCCTTGGAATTGAGTGTGGTGTGGCCTAACAGGCCGCTCCGCTTCCTAAGTGGGTGGTCTCACTCTGAGCGGTAGGCAGGCACAGGGATTCTCAGCCTCTGTCCCTCTTTGTCTCCCTGTGTTGGTTTAGGGAATAGACACAGGGTGGGCACTGTTAAAACGGTGCCTGGGGTGATTATTCTGATCTGGGAGAGACCACAGCACATACACAGACTCACACACACATTGTTGTTGTACAGGTTTTGGATATTTTTGTGGTTCACTAAATGAAACATCTTAATTATTGAGTTATGTGTAATATAGCCTTAACCTTCCTTGTTGAAGGTAGCTTCTAAAATGAAGCATCTCTGGTGATGATGGATACCCTGTTGTAAACTTTAGCCAGCTGCGAGGAAGGGAATGGTGTCCAGTCCAATGCCTTGTTAAGGAATTTAAAATAATTCACCAGGAAATCAGCTATTGTTTAGTCTCTGCTCGGTCTCAATAACATTGCAGCAATGTTGTGCAAATGCTGCATTGCAAGTCCCCCTCAATTGTGATCACACACCTGATGACCGCCTATGAACCATAGAGCAAAACAAACAGGGCTGGCTTTGCACAAACGGTCACTGCTGTGACCCGCGCTCAAACATCAAGTGCTAATGAGGACCTCTTGGTTGTGCTGCTGCTGTCAGACCTGGGTTCAAATAGTATAGTTTTTCTTTCACATGCTTTAAGCTGTAGTTGATTGAGCTTGCCTGGAATACCAGGGGTGTTTGGACTCTTTGGGACTATCCCATTGGTTCCATTGTGCCAGGCTAGCTCAGTCAAGCAATTTGAAATGAAACCAATACTATTTGAACCCAGGTGTGATTGGTTGGTTGTGCTCAACCCACAGCCACATTCACCCCCCAGAGGAGCTCTGCAACGCACAATGGTGCTGTAAGGCAGTTTTGACAGCTAGGAAAATCTGTATTTAAATCCAACTTTTAATATTTTTGTAACCTAATCCCCACCTCCCTTCCTCCCCTTATCATTATTATTAGCTACTACAACTTATAGCAAGGCATCTTAGACACTGAAACCTTTTCCCTTTTCCTTTGGAAAGAATCCTGGAATGTTTGAGGCTGTTTCCCAAATGGCATCCTATTCCCTACACAGGGAATAGGGTGCCATTTTGGCTATGGTAGGGCTCTGGTCAAAAGTAGTGCACTGTGTAGAGTGTAGGGTGGCGTTTAGGACGCTGGCTGAGTGTTGATTCTAGAGCTGGGCCACTTGTCTCCTGCTGGTTGTTCTGAAGGACAGGTCGAAGCCAGAGCATCACTCATCCTTTACAAAAGCGCTTCATTTGGATTCCGTCCTAGCGCATAGCAAAGGTTCCTGTTTATAAGCATGTTAGTAGAGGGATTTTCTTAACAAAAGAAAACACCCCAGTATAAAGTCCTCCTTAACACTAAAATAATCATTGTGTGTGTACTTGTGTGTATTGTGAATCCTCACATTGAAATGTAGTGACTAATGGATTGTGGGGCTAAAAGCAGATGAAATAATAGTTGGACAAATTATGTTCATTGAGGGTACTACTAACTTAGTCCTGTAGTAGTGAGTAATTTAGTGCTGCCTAACAGTTGCATAAATAACTCCATTTACCCTAACCTGTGGATGTCACAATATTGCACCATGCAGGTATAGAGGGAAAGGTGAAAAGAAGGTAAGGATGTTAAACTGCCTGTCCATGCCCGGCCACGTCATGTGACCCTGAGTTGACTCCTGAATGCAGGCGGACCCACCCACCTATCCCTCCTCAGTAGTTTCTGTAGAGTGACTAATAACATGTCCGTTCTTGTGACACGCCACTCTTTACAAGTTTCACAAGCCTGTCAGTTACAATGAGGCTTTGTTTGGTGTTGTTACTATGACACAACATAACACTTTTGCACTTACAACCATATCATTACATATTAGAAGTATTTTGAGTCTCCTGACCCATCCTGAGTTTATTCCCATTGTTTGGCATCATTTATTCATTATCTTCATGAAAATATCAGGATTTTGATGGTCAATTTATCAATTATGTGAAACAAGCGTTCCAATAGAGAATGTGAAGGAAAAATGACGTTTTCATTTCCCAACAAGAACTAATGTAGCCAAATATGCCAGAACGTATTATCTACTTATGGATAAGCCGAGGTTGTCTGACACAGATTTAGTCTGTTCTGAAGTGCTAGTGTTAGGGTAAGGTAAGCAAGGAAAGACCAGGGATGAGTCCTAAATGCCACACTATCCCCTCTAAAGTCCACTACTTTTGACTTGAGCCTAATATACTCCCTAGTCGCAAGTGAATATGGTGCCATATGTAAAGCTAGTTTGTTGTGCTCTGGAATACAAACGGTTTAGAAATCCTGGCTAACTAGATCTAGACATTTTAGGTAGGGATCCAATGGAGTATGTCTGTCTTGCTGAGTGCTGATGAGTAGTTAGCCCTCTGGTTGATGCTTGATAGATCGTCATTATTCAGGCTTTACATTCCCAATAAAGCCTCTGCTAAACCCAAAGCATTGAATATATAATCACATGTGATCGCTGTAATTCAAATAAGCACATTGGATGATGTGAGTGACAATAATTAGAAATCTGATTATCTGCACTGTATTTGCACTCTTGTTAGCTTAGCTGATAAGATTTGTCTTCCTCATTCGTCCAACAGTATTAAGAATTTAAACAAGTCCTTTATAGTGACTAAGGCCAGACACACTATGATGGGTTTGTGTTATCATGTACTTTTAGCCAAGCTCGATTCACTGTGTAAATGGTGTGTTTGGATAAATGCTATTAGACAGCGTTCACATTGATTCAAATGCAATCGCTTTGGAATTTTACCTCAGACATTAATCTTGGCTTTTTCATCACTGGTTGTCAGTGCTCCCGAGTGGTGCAGGGGTCTAACGCACTGCATCTCAGTGCTAGAGGCGTCACTACAGACCCTGGTTCGATTCCAGGCTGTATCACAACCGGCCTGTGATTGGGAGTCCCATAGGGTGGCGCACAATTGGCCCAACGTCTCAAAAAAATCCTGTATCCTTTTCCTAGGCCTACATACTGAGGCTATGCATCATTTTTCATAAAGCCCTTGTGAAAACAGGTTCACTATTTCTCATAGTCACTTTATGTGCAGAGGCTTTAGGATCACCTTTACATTTTCAACCAGGGATACAATGCAGTAAGTACAATCAGACAGAGCGATGCCTTTTTCTCTCCTGAGTGTGAGATAAGATATTCAGGGGCTGATCTAGCAGTCTGCAGCAGGGTTTCGTGCTCTAAGCTATTCACTCTACACAGCTGTCACACCTACAAGGGATTGGGAAGGGTGGGCTTGCTTCCTTGGCTCCCCCCAAGCCTCCCGGCTCCCAGATTTTTCTCGACAAAAATTAGCTGGATCTTTGTGAAAATGAGGCACTCATCCTGGCTGATTCTGCAGGTCATTCCCCCCCCCCTAATGCTGGAGGATCAGCGCTTCCTGTCCTGTTGACAGACTGCCACCCAGACTGGATCCATCCTGCGGAGGATCTGCAGTGGTGCGGCTTTCACCATACATTCCCCAGGGCTCAATTCAATTATCACTATCACTGAGGCTGAGCCTCCGATAGATAGAGATCTCGTGGTCCAATATCCTTCCTCTCAGGGCTCCCAGTCTACCATCAGAGAGGCACTAAGCCCAGGTATAGTCCTAATCAGGGTGTAGGCACACATTCACACACCTTGATTAGTGAGGTGGTTTAATAGGGCAGCTCTACTGGGTGGATGTAAACTATTTGACCAAAAGTTTTACTTTCCAATAGTCTTTCACTTTGACGTAGCAGTATAAGTTTGAGGGGGGGAAAAGTTCTGTAAGAGTGATGAGACGCAGGTTCATCATGAGGTGACCTCTCTCTGCCTGCACCGTGGTAGTGGTGTTGTCTGAGGTTTACCTTTGTCAACTTAGCACATTGTTTTGGCAACAAAAAATGCATTGTCTCCTGAAAGGTGGCGTCACTTGTACACAGCACTAGTACCTCAAACAAAGTTATGCTGTCTGACGTAAGACAATGACGAAAATGTCATTCGCTCGGCAATCACGAGTTCTCTTAGAAGTTGTAGCCACACGTCTATCTAGCTTTAGAACGTAGTTATGTATTAATGTATATCACTTGAAAGTGAACAAATGTAACTAGCTATGTCACCGTTTCAGGCAGGACACTGGCGGCTGTGAAACGACCTCAACAGAAAGCTCTGCATCACTCGTCGTGGTCGGCCATTGTGTGTTCCCTCTTTGTTCGCCTCTCACACACCTCCTGCTCTCTCTTTGCCCTCCATTTATCTTGTGGGAATGGTTAATATTACACACAGATCAATGTTTGTCCCTTCAGAGGTCCTCAAGTTGAGTGTTTTTTTTTTTACCAGTCTATTCAGCATTTTGTCAGTTTTGACGGTGGATGAACTATGAAATGGAAAGGTGCTAAGGTCAGTTACCGCATAAAGGCTGAAATGTGCCCTGGCTGGCTCGGTGCTTCATTGTCCATACCTATTAATGTCATGGAATTCCACCCTGTACTCGCCTCTCTTTAAAAGACCCTTTACAAATGACCTGTTCACTTTCTTTTAAGAATAGCCCCATGTCCAAATATGTATCACTGGCATGTAGACCTATGTTTGAACCCTTTGTGGAAGTTTTGAGTGAAATGTTGTTGAAAGTTTGAGAAAAGATCTTTGCCATCATTTGGATTAATGACTTAAACCCCCCAATAATTGTCTAACTTTGTTGTTCTAAAAAGGTTCTTATTTTATCGGCACATTAGGCTTATGTCTCCTGATAGTTTCAGAAAGAATTGGTTAGCTTTCACTTATTTCTTTATGGTAAACATAAAACTTGTACAGTATTTGAAAAACAAGTGATTCCATACCAGTTTATTCAAATGAGAAATTGGTTGCATTTCTTGTATTTTTAGCAAGAATAATACATGTAAACTATATAAACACACAGTTATTGCAATAGTCAAATCAATAAACAACATAAATGAAAGTGTAATACATTTAATAAAACAATTCCACATGCCATAGATGGGCCTTTTGTGGAGCAAAATAGGAAGAATGTATCCAAATCTTTTCATCCCAGGGAAGTCAAGTCCATCACCTGCCTTGGAACAGGCAGCCCATGACAATCAACTGTCTCAGCAGGTGCCTTCTCTGGGTGTTAGTGTTCCATGCCATATAAGATGTATGTTTACCTAACCACCTACTACATTCTCCATCCATCTGCATTTTACTGGACCAAAAACCATAAGCACGCCGCTGCACAATTAAACCTGCTTTAAGTTCCTCTCCAGATTAATGTCTGTATCAAAATTCATAAAGAATAGTGGGAAGATTTGAAGCCTGAGCTAGAGGATTCACAGGGATTTTGTATGAAGCCCATTTAATCAGGATAACACTGTTATTAATATTCATCAAGTCAGCTGGAATACAAATGACTGTGGAATCTGGAAACTTTTGCCGGGGAAAATGTATTAAATGCAGCTTAAAAAATTAATGGAATTTTGTTTATATTAGGGGGTGAGTGGGGGGAATGCAAAACCCGGTATTGGTTGACTGAGATTGGGCTTAGATATTTCTTTTTGAAGAATTCCATCTTTGACAGACTTCAAAGGCTTTTTCAATGAATGCGATGCATGAATGGTCATTTAAAAGGATTTAAAGACATTACGCTGCAATAATTGTACATGAATAATAAGTAGCCCACAGAGGCAATTAGCTCAAAGTCTACAAGGCAAGAATATGAAGATCACAGAAAGACAGGAAAGGACAAAAGAAAATGAGAAAAGTTTGAAATGCCGGATAAAGCCGGTTTCATCATTTAAAGGCTATTGTCATGGATTTTAAACCAGCGCTCTTTCACCATTGTTTCAATTGCAGGCATCTGTTTGTCTCTTAAACGTCACTGAATTGAACCACTAGTATATGAATTCTAATCCAATTCATGAATCGGGATAGCTTACAATTTGAGTTAGGGTTCTCTTTAAGCACCCAATTATGTTCTGTTGACCATGCCAGGCACTTGTAACATGATTGATCAACATGCATACTATTTCTGAAATACATTTTTAAAAAGTGCCCAACCTTGCTTGTGGGAAATAATGACCTTGGCAAAGAATGACCATAATATAACTGTGAATCATGATTGGATTGATTGGTTCACATTTATTCATTGATAGGCAGGTCTTTGTATCTCCCACATAACCTCCTCCAAGTGCAACATTAAGCTTTAAAAGAGCAACTCCCAGACTCTCATCTCGTGGTGCAAAACTTTCCTATGAAAGGATAGAAGTAAAGTCTCTTTTTGGGGGCGGAATGGATTATTAGATCATATTTCATTAAGGCTTTGTTTGGTGATTCACTGTGTGGAAACCCACGTCAATCAATGATTCAAGTTCGTATTTTGTCGAGCTGCGCCCTTTGCCGTTCCAATCCCATCTCGGGTTCCTTCATCCCCCCCCAACCAAAATGATGAGAACATCAAAAGGTCAGGTTTGTATGCTCTGTTTTTCTGCTTCTCCTTTATCAAAGCTACTTTCTCATGTTCATGTTAAAGGATTACCAATCTCCTGAGCCATACCTACCACTGCTACCAGTCGTACCGGCTCAAAAGTCCCTCTCCTTCTACCAAATCCTCCCCCAAAAGACTAGCTTTTGCCCAGAGTCTATCACTGGGATTAATGGAGCCCTGTTGTTTCTCCCACAAAAAGCCAGTTGTCCGTTCACGCCTCACCGTGTCAGAGCTGAATAGCGTGTGAGCAGTGTGTGAGCAGTGTGTGAGCAGTGTGTGCTGGCTTACAACACAGGGATAACGTTCCACTGGCATCTGCCCTAGAGGTCACCCACCCGCCAAGCACCCAACCTCCCAAGAGCTTTCTCTTTTTCCCACTTCTTTTTTGTTCACTCAATCACTCTTTCTCCCTCCTCTCCTGGATCTGTCTCTAGGTCTCCTTCTTCACCTAAACTCTCAGTGGTTGTGGACCCACAAACTCATATGCCTTGTTATATCTGTCTTTCAACAACCCTAGCCCTCTTCTAGAAACAATGTTTGGGCCATCCGTATACCCTAAAGAGAAGGATAGAGACACTTTCTGGAGATTCTAAAGTGATTTGTATATCTATCAATATCTATATGGTTCGTACAATAGAAACCACTTTGTGCCTCTTTGCCCCACCTTCAGAATGCTAGCCCAGCTCTCATGCTGCATCTGGAAGGATTCTGTTGAAATCGCTTACTGCAGTGAGTGTATTCTAATTGTCTTTTGTCTTAGCCCCGTCACCACTAGATGGTAGCCCTCTTCTACAGTAGACACACACACACACACACACACACACACACACACACACTATCTAAGAGCAACAGGCTCCCTTCCTGCTCCCTCCCCCAAACAGTGAATGTCAATGGTTCCCTTAATTGCTTCCAGTCAGTGTATTTGTTGCTTGCTTATGAATTAACTTGCAGTTATCGGAACCAATTTAACAGCCATCCTTTAATTACACCTGAGTAGAGGCTGAACTTTAATTGGTGGGGCTTCCTAACGAGCAAGGAGGATCTGATACGGGGCTTGAGCAGTATTAAATGACTGTTTACTTTCCTGATAACTAAAAGCATTAAATGATATCTGCGTGATGGGATTATGATTTGTTAATTGCCGGCATACATTAGTGCCTTGATAAACTGTTAGTTAGAGCAATGGTACGCAGTGGAGAGATAGGGGGTAGATGATGAGATGACTTAAATAAAGCACCATTTCACTCTGCAAATGAAAGATGTCGGTCTTGTTTTGCTATACTCAGGGAGGTTATTAAAGATCCTCTCTCTGCAGCAGAGGTACCCCTGAGATCATATTGACAGGCTATAATTAATACTAACCTTTCCTCTAGGCTAATGTACTGTAAAGTGTATGCTTCGGTGCCTCCAACGAAATGCCTTTTTCCTGATTTCAAATGAATCATATCCATTTCTATATTATTTTCAGCTAATCCTAAAGTCAATGAGGAGCTGAAACAAAGACTGCCCTCCCCAGTAAGGCACCAACGCTCAGAGACCACGCTGCCACAACTTGGGTAAAGATGCCGTCGTATTATTCTCCTCCGCTCGTATGTACTGACATTGTTTGGGTATGGCTTTTCACCCACGTGACAAAAAAACGTTTGTTATAATATTACGGGATGTTTATCAGTGTTACTGTGACGACTCGCTGCAATAATGACTTCTTCTTTGTCGACTTGTGTGTTCTAAATCCTGAGCGAATGTTGGCTACAAAGGCTAAAAATACAAGCTCGTAGTCTTCTAGTTTGTTCATCCTCAGTTGAATGCGAAAACTAAATTGGATACGAATACAATTAGCTACTGTACGGGGAGTGTGTACACTGTACACTATGTCAATGTGTTAGGTACCTTTGTTCCCGCATTGTCGATTGTGTTAACATGATTTTCGTTGCACCCTTGTCTTCAAAGAGCATTTTATTTCTCTCAACAACGCCCTCTTTCAGACACAATGCTGTTTGTAAATGTCCACAAAAAGATTAGAAATAGCTACCACATCCTGTAAAAAGGATGCTATGAGACTTTTCCCAGTTTAAAGATGGTTAAGACTTGCTTGCCGTAGCTTACAGGCTTAGCACTGGGAAGGTCATGCTGCTGTGACAGTGTTGACAGTGATGAGCTCTCTTTTCCCTGACCCCACGACTCACCTGTCAAGTCCTTGCTTGCGTCTCAAAGGGCACCCTATTCCCTATATAGTGCACTACTTTTGACCGGAGCCCTATGTAGGTAGGGCGCCGTTTGGAACGCGGCCCCTGTTAGCTACAGCAGTGGCCCACTTGAACATCTGAGCTCAGGCCATGCTCAGCTATAAATTCTACCATACCCATCCATGCACTGCAATATTAATGGATATTAGCAGTAGATTCAAAATCATTTTGATTTCATTTGAGTACATTTTGAATTGTTTCATTTGAATTCTTCATCTAAGTTTCTTCATAATTTCACCTTTCGTTCCATCAGTTTAAGTTTTTATTTTGCTTTATTTCAGAAGTACTGACTTGGGAGCCATTTTGGGCACAACATCAAATCAACTTGTACTAGAGGTACCTGACAAAGACTGGCCACAAGGTATCTGACCTTTTTTTAAATTCTTCTTCCTATCATTCAAGACACAAAATATAGCATTTTGTAAATGGATGTCTTTCTTCAGTGCTTGAGCGCTACGCTGGCTGTATGTACAGTGGGGCAAAAAAGTATTTAGTCAGCCACCAATTGTTTTAAGTTCTCCCACTTAAAAAGATGAGAGAGGCCTGTAATTTTCATCATAGGTACACTTCAACTATGACAGACAAAATGAGAAAAACAAATCCAGAAAATCACATTGTAGGATTTTTAATGAATTTATTTGCAAATTATGGTGGAAAATAAGTATTTGGTCAATAACAAAAGTTTATCTCAATACTTTGTTATATACTCTTTGATGGCAATGACAGAGGTCAAACGTTTTCTGTAAGTCTTCACAAGGCTTTCACACACTGTTGCTGGTATTTTGGCACATTCCTCCATGCAGATCTCCTCTAGAGCAGTCATGTTTTGGGGCTGGTGCTGGGCAACACGGACTTTCAACTCCCTCCAAAGATTTTCTATGGGGTTGAGATCTGGAGACTGGCTAGGCCACTCCAGGACCTTGAAATGCTTCTTACGAAGCCACTCCTTCGTTGCCCGGGCGGTGTGTTTGGGATCATTGTCATGCTGAAAGACCCAGCCACGTTTCATCTTCAATGCCCTTGCTGATGGAAGGAATCTCACGATACATGGCCCCATTCTTTCCTTTACACGGATCAGTCGTCCTGGTCCCTTTGCAGAAAAACAGCCCCAAAGCACAATGTTTCCACCCCCATGCTTCACAGTAGGTATGGTGTTCTTTGGATGCAACTCAGCATTCTTTGTCCTCCAAACACGACGAGTTGAGTTTTTACCAAAAAGTTATATTGTGGTTTCATCTGACCATATGACATTCTCCCAATCTTCTTCTGGATCATCCAAATGCTCTCTAGCAAACTTCAGACGGGCCTGGACATGTACTGGCTTAAGCAGGGGTAGGTACTGCAGGATTTGAGTCCCTGGCGGCGTAGTGTGTTACTGATGGTAGGCTTTGTTACTTTGGTCCCAGCTCTCTGCAGGTCATTCACTAGGTCCCCCCGTGTGGTTCTGGGATTTTTACTCACCGTTCTTGTGATCATTTTGACCCCACGGGGTGAGATCTTGCTTGGAGCCCCAGATCGAGGGAGATTATCAGTGGTCTTGTATGTCTTCCATTTCCTAATAATTGCTCCCACAGTTGATTTCTTCAAACAAAGCTGCTTACCTATTGCAGATTCAGTCTTCCCAGCCTGGTGCAGGTCTACAATTTTGTTTCTGGTGTCCTTTGACAGCTCTTTGGTCTTGGCCATAGTGGAGTTTGGAGTGTGACTGTTTGAGGTTGTGGACAGGTGTCTTTTATAAGGATAACAAGTTCAAACAGGTGCCATTAATACAGGTAACGAGTGGAGGACAGAGGAGCCTCTTAAAGAAGAAGTTACAGGTCTGTGAGAGCCAGAAATCTTGCTTGTTTGTAGGGTGACCAAATACTTATTTTCCACCATAATTTGCAAATAAATTCATAAAAAATCCTACAATGTGATTTTCTGGATTTTTTTTCTCATTTTGTCTGTCATAGTTGAAGTGATGAAAATGACAGGCCTATCTCATCTTTTTAAGTGGGAGAACTTGCACAATTGGTGGCTGACAAAATATTTTTTTGCCCCACTGTATCTGTGTTTGTAATTGCACATTATATAAATATTTTGTTCACTTCAGTATTTGGAAACCTGTGTAAATGACTGCAGATTTCAGAGCCTGGGTGTTCCTGCCTGTTTACCCACTTGCTTTAGTTTCAATGCTGTTCCATGCGATACATAAACATTTATTTACAAGTGTAAATCACTTCCAGCTAGGGTGTCACTTTGCCATCTAATAACCATTACCTAGACCGTCCGAAGTCATATGGCACTGCCACTATTTAGATAAACTGGTTGGAATGACAATGAGCGATAAACAGAGTATTTACCCATTGATTTATATGTACACTAGATGACTGACAGGGGGGTGCTGTTTTGAAGCCACCGCGCCTCCATCTTGGCACTCCCCCACCGTTGTAAATAAAATATTTTGGAAGCTATAGAAATGCATTTACTAATGTCTACATTTGTTATGCCACATGTAATTTATTACATACACCTTAATGCATACTTTAAATTATGTTATGTAAGCTAAAGATAACATTTAAAAAAATATTTTTAAAAATTCCTTAAAGTTAAACATTTTTAAGTGCTAATGTAAACAATGGTTAAATAAATGTTCATTTGTCCTTGAAACATTTCATTGAAAGACTGTAGAATTCCATTCATTCCTATGGAGGACTGATACTTCTGGGGAGTGCCAATATGGCCGACCGATGGCTTCAAAGCCTCTCATTGGCCAATACATAGCATCAGCATTCCAGGGTTTATATACGTCATTGGTATTTACCCACCCTTCACCAAACACTCCTGATATGTAAATGTATTCAGCTCCTCTGCTCAAATATACATTTGGGCTGTAGCTAAAACACTTAGTCTTGCTAGCCAAACAGCTATTAATGACATGGCCTGTACGATTATTAAAAGATGGCAAGCAGAGTGGTGTTTCCTGTGGTATCAGGAGCGAGCCGGAAAGGAACTCCAAAAGGAGACGTTTTTACAAGCAAAGGCTGCTGGCCCTACTCATCATGGGTACATATACTTCTTCCTAAATGTCCTCCCATACTTGTTGGTGTGTGCTATCGGCCTCCTAAGCATAATAATGTATATGATTTACTTGAATCGAATTGCTGTGATCACAATGTATTTGCTGATAGGGAATGTTTTCTGCTTGGCGATTTTAATACCAATGTGCACTTATCACCCAAGAAAAGTTAAATGCCCTGTACAACTTTGATCAGTTATTTGGACTAAAACAACTGATTGTTGAGCCAAACCCAGGTGTGAATTGACAGTAAATCAACTTTGGATTTGATTATTGTATCAGATCAAGAGAAAGTCTGTCAGTCAGGAATCTTAAATATTGGTTTTAGTGATCATATGGTAAAGTACTGTACCCGTAAGAAATCAAAGATCCTACTTGAGCCAGGTAATAACCACATGAAGGTACGGTCTATGAAAGGAACGTTTTGTAGAAGTACTTGGAATTTTGGATTGGTCTCATGTACTAAACTGTGATGATGTTGATCAAACTTGGTATCTTTTTAAAGATATTTTTCTGTCTGCACTCGACTCTCTGGCTCCATTGAAACAAATTCAAATCAAACAGCGGTCAGGGAAATGGATCACTTCCGAGATCTTAGACCTCATACGGGAACGGGATCGCTACCTGGCCAAATTCAGAAGGACAAATCTACAACACGATTATTATGGTTATATTAACTGTAGAAACCAGCAAAATGGATAAGGACAAATCCCAACAATACAAATCAAATTATATTGGTCATATACACATGGTTAACAGATGTTATTGCGAGTGTAGCAAAGTGCTTGTGCTTCTAGTTCTGACAGTGCAGCAATATCTAAGTAATACCTAACAATTCCACAACAAATACCTAATACACACAAATCTAAGTAAAGGAATGGAATAAGAATATATAAATATATGGATGAGCAATGTCAGAGTGGCATAGGCTAAGATGCAATAGATCGTATAGAATACAGTATAAACATATCAGATGAGTAATGCAAGATATGTAAACATTATTAAAGTGGCATTATTAAAGTACATAGACACTGTTAATGAGAACTTACACCAGCCTCGTAAACGGTGGAACATGTTAAAGGACATTGGCTCATAAACTCCCCATAAGGTAAAATCTTGTAGTATTGGCCTGGATACTGATGATGTTTTCCATGACCAGGAAAAGGTTGCAAATCATTTTAACACATTTTTTACCACTATAGCCTCATCTCTGATTAAGAAGTTACCGACCTGTTCTGGACACTATGGCCAGTCTTTTATTTAACAACTTTTACCATAGCAAAGGTATCACAAATGATTTGTTGGAGCTGTGCATGGTAACAGAGGACTACTATGCTTATTGAGCACAAACAAAGCAACTGGGCTGGATAACCTTCCTGCAAGATTCATAAAGGAGAGCCTTCCTGCAAGATTCATAAAGGATGGTGCTTGTGTCACTGCTAAAATTATAACGCATCTTGTGACCCTATATTGGAAACTACAGGCCTGTGTCGATGCTCAGCACCTTATCCAAAGTTGTTGAGAGATGAGTTTTTAATCAACTTGAAGGATACCTTCTCGAGCACAAACTTCTTTATGAACTCCAATCTGGCTTTAGAACAGCTCATTCCACGGATACTTGCCTTATCCACCTTTTTGACCACATCAAGCAGGAAAGTGAGATGGGGAAATATACAGGTTGCAGAAAGCTTTTGACACTGTGGACCATGATATTCCCCTGATGAAACTGAAATGCATGGGTCTAAATGATGTAACAGTGAATTGGTTTGGGTCTTATCTGACAAACAGATCACAAGTATGTAATGTTAGTGATGTTCTGTCAGAGTCCAAAGAAATATCCTCTGGAGTACCACAAGGATCAATTTTAGGGCCTCTCTTATTTCTTATCTACGTTAATGATATGCCAGATACAGTAAAGCGCAAACTCCTGCTTTATGCTGATGATTCAGCCATGCTGGTATCAGGGAAGGATGCAGTTTACATAGAGGAGACCCTGAGTAAGGAATTGCATTTTGTTAGAGATTGGTTAACTGACAACAAATTGTCGCTACATTTGGGAGAAAAACTGAATCGTAGATTGCTTTAGGGCTGACAAGATAAAGGAAAACTGTGCAGGCAAGGAGATTGAATCTAAAACAAGTGTAACTTATCTTTGTGTGTCCCTAGATCAATCCCTTTCTGGAAACCTGATTGCTGCTAAAATTCTTTCTAAAATGGCGAACAAATAGAGATGTTTATATCTGTATCTACACTAGATATTTTAAGTTATGTAAAGTACTTAAGTAAAAATACTTGAAAGTACTACTTAATTAGTTTATACTTTTAATATTTGTATTTTTGACATCTTTTACTTTTCACTCGATACATTTTCCTTGACACCCAAAAGTAGTCGTTACATTTTAAATGCTTAGCAAGACAGGAAAATGGTCTAATTCACACACTTATCAACATCCCTGGTCATCCCTATTGCCTCTGATCTGGCGGACTAACTAAACAAAAATACTTTGTTTGTAAATTATGTCTGAGTGTTGGAGTTTGCCCCTGGCTATCCATTAAAAAAAAAAAATTTAACAAGAAAATGGTACCATATGATTTGCTTAATATAAGGAATTTGAAATTATTTATACTTTTACTTTTGATACTTAAGTATTTTTTAGCAATTACATTTACTTTTAATACATAAGAATATTTAAAACCAAACACTTTTGGACTTTTACTCAAGTAATATTGTACTGGGCGACTTTTACTTGAGTCATTTTCTATTAAGGTATCTTTACTTTTACTCAAGTATGACAATTGGGTACTTTTTCCACCACTGTATTTTAACATCAAAGTTAAGAAACTGCTTGTCTCAACCTTGATTCAGTGTCATTTTGATTATGCATGCTCTGCTTGGTATAGCGGGCTATCAGAAAAGCTGATGCAGGTCATGCAAAATAATGTTATCAGGCATATGCTGAATGTCTCCCCTAGGACCCACATTGGGGTACAGGAGTTCCGGGAGGTGGGCGTGTTGCCTTTGGAGTCCAGAGTGGACCAACTTAAACTTAATCATATGTTTGACATCTTAAATGATTGTGCTCCAGGTTATATGAAAAACCACATTGTTATGGTCTATAACCAACACAGTTACAATACCAGAGCTAGTGTTAGGTCTTGTAAAATCCCAAGAGTAAACAGTACTGCGAGGAGCACGTTTTTCTATACAGGGATTTGTCTATGGAGTAGCTTCCCCCTGGGGATCAAGCAAAGAAAAAGTAGAAATGGTTTTAATTTGGACACGGTTGTCTAAGTAAGAGAAACCGTTCCACTGCCCCTTGTGCCCCCTACTGCCAGTCAGGTGTATTCATTTGAAGGATCGGTATGATGTGTAATGAATAGATTGTTTTAATGTGAAATGAATATGGTTGATTTTTAAGGTTCGGGAGAAGTGCTGTGAAAAGTGTCACTTTTTAGGATGTCAATATGAATGAATGTATTTATGGTTGTTTGTCATTTTCTCTTGTATTATAATCATTATATGTGCTATTGTTTTTACCATCGAGGACCAATTTGGAGACGAGCGTTGTAATGAATACTTTTAAGTGATATCCTCTGGGTCCACATTATACATTTTGTTGTATATGCCTGTTACACCAAATAAATTCAATTCAATGTGTCTTCTTGACTTTTACACTATTTACCACATAAAACGTCACATCTATCCTTGCAGCCCCAGTCTTTGAGGAGATTTTTCTCATCCTTGAAAGGAGAATCTCCCTCAGTTTTTCCCCATAGGAAACAGCCAACAGCCCATCCACTGTCAGATTAAACAACACCAGCTCTCACCATTGGGAAATGCCATACTTTGTGGAGGCAGTTGTCTTTGTGGGGACCCGTCACGACAATAATGTTTTTTTTAAGTGGTAACCCAGGTTTAGGAACAATGTGTCCCATATTTTCAGTGTGACAAAGGGGGCTATATAAGCGCGTTTGGTGTTATTCATGTTTGAATGTACTGTTTGCATTGGTGAGTCTTAAAGAGAATACTAATAATTGTCTGCAACAATCCAGAGAGGAGGACCCTGGCAACAACGATACGAGGAGGCGGCAGACCTCCCTGATCTCCACTTCAAAACCTGACCTTTTGCAAAATAATTGTCACCGCTAAGCTGGAGCTTCTTTTGGACATAGTGGGGCAATTCTGCTCATGGGCTTCTCCATCACAACACATTTATTAACACAACAGACTGCTGCTTTAAAAAAGAAAAACGTCTGATGTTCTTTAAACCAGCTCATGTTTGAATTCTACCACATTTGAATTGCATTGATGTTTTATTCCTTAAAATATTTTTCGTAATCATAAAGAGGAGTCATTTTTCATGTGACGCTTGAACGAGGAGGTCAAGTTGGAACTTGGAAGGCAATCATACTTTAAAGTACTGACGGGAGGTTCGGCTCTTTTTACTATCTCGGATCTTTTCGACTCTTTCAGTCAAAAGAACGACTCTTTCGACTTATTTCGTTCATTTGATTCAGTCATGCCCATTACTCAGGACCCCCTACCGGTGAACGAGGAACTCAAAACTCGAAAGAGTCATGATTCTACAAAGCCTCTGACAAGTTGTTCACCAAAGGTGGCTTATTTGAGCTGTCATTTGTGACTGAGACTTGTAAACGTGTGCTTTAAACAAGGTACATTTGTTGATTTCTAAGCATACCAATAAGATTGTCTTGATACATTTGAAACAAGGCCTAGCTGAGGCCGCAACCGGATTAGATTGTGAACGACTCTTGGCGGAATGCATTGCTTGACTGCAGTGAGGGGTGATAAGCAGCGCAATGTCATTTGCGAACTGCAGGCCCCCAACGATTCAATCTCAAGTTGGAGTTTGTTGAGCAGAGGCTGTGTATGCAATGGTTCTACAAAGCTGTGTCCATCATCACATTCAATAATCAATGAATTGCGTTCGCTCTTCCACCATGCCAGATTAATTATCAGTTCTAAACATGTAGTTTTCTTTTCTATGTTCATAACAATCATAACTTGACCTTTTTTGAATATGACTTTCGTGAAAGCATTTTAGCTTATTTTCTATCAGGATTGAGCATTAGAATTTGACTAATTAAGGTTAAGTTCCTTGCTCAAGGGCACCTCGGCAGATTTGTCACATAGTCGGCTCGGGGATAGGGAATGCTCTAACTGCTAGGCTAGCTGCCTCCCTTTCTCTCCCTCTCTTCTCCTCTCTTCTCTCTTTCTCTCTGGCTCAGCTCTCAACAGAAACATTTACAGAGCACCATGTAGTTCCCTGCCAGCACTAGTCACCAAGCCTCTTTGTATTCCCTTGTTTCCCCAAGAAGCCCCCCCACCCCTCCCCAAAATGACTGAAAATAGCCCATTCCACCAGCTCATAATTCACTGGGTCTTTAAGTGGAACAATATTGTCATGGTCGGTGTTGAAGATGCTCTTAGATGTTTTATTTATATTCACACGCCACTAATGTCCGTTTATTTTCTTACCACATGTTCATTTAAGCATTTTACCGTATTTTGCACAGTGATTGATGTGTAACCATTTTCCCACAACTTCCGAAGGATATGGAACAAAACATTTACCAGATGTTGCCTGTTTTTTGTTTTTTTTAGCATTTGTACCCTATTAAGCTTAATTCATTCTGTCATCTCAGTAACTTTAGTTCCCCTGTATTTTACACCCATAGAGGAAGAGAGTCGGTCATCCAGATCTCCATCACCTCAGGCCCACCACAGGGCTCCAGACACAGGCAGGAGGATGGAGGAGGAGAGGACCTCCAGCCGGAGCCCATTCACCCAGGACGGCTACAGGTCAGAGGGTCACAGCCAGGGGTCGAACGGCAGTCCTCCAGTCTACAGAAGACACCTCGTCCCTCCAGACTCCAGCCAAGCTCTACAATCAAGGTGAGCTCTCTTAGAGACCAATCGTAACTAACGCTGTAGTCAGAAATACGTCAATCGTATTTTGGTCAACAGGTGATTTTCGCAAAAAACAAGTTACATGCACGGCTCCCAGAAACACTTTAACGAGAAACACATTCGGAAAGTATTCAGACCCCTTGACTTTTTCCATATTTTGTTACGTTACAGCCTTATTCTAAAATTGATTAAATAATTGTTTTCACTCATCAATCTACACACAATACCCCATAATGACAAAGCAAAAACAGTTTTTTATAAAAAAAAAATCTAATTTATAAAAAATAAAAAACACCACATTTACATAAGTATTCAGACCCTTCACTCAGTACTTTGTTGAAGCACTATTGACAGCGATTACAGGCTCGAGGCTTGGGTATGACCCTACAAGTTTGGCACACCTGTATTTTGGGGAGTTTCTCCCATTCTTCTCTGCAGATCCTCTCAAGCTCTGTCAGGTTGGATGGGGAGTGTCGCTGCACAGCTATTTTCAGGAATGATGGAGGCCACTGTGTTCTTGGGGACATTCAATGCTGCAGAAATGTTTTGGTACCCTTCCCCAGATTTGTGCCTCAACACAATCCTCTCTGAGCTCTACAGACAATTCCTTTGACCTCATGGCTTGGTTTTTGCTATATAGACAGGTGTGTGCCTTTCCAAATAATGTCCAATCAATTGAATTTACCACAGGTGGACTCCAATCAAGTTGTAGAAACATCAATTATGATCAATGGGAACATGATGCACCCGAGCTCAATTTCGAGTCTCATAACAAACAGTCTTAAGTACTTATGTAAATAAGGTATTTCAGTTTTTTTTTTTTTTAATACAAACCTGTTTTCGCTTTGTCATTATGAGGTATTGTGTGTAGATTGCTGAGGAAAATGTTTAATTTAATAAATGTTTGAATAAGGCTGTTATGTAACAAAATTTGGGAAAAGTCAAAAGGGTCTGAATATTTTCCCAAGGCACTGTACGTGTACCTGTGAAGGAGTATCTGTACCCACTATAACACTTATAACACATTATTGGCGCATGAAAATTATGTAATAAAGCGTCACTCCAGTCATTTTGTTTCCTTGTGTGTGGTCTGTCTGGTAACAAGAGCTGTTTCTGAGTGACCTAAACCTGTTTCTACAACATAAAGATGTGCTACTGTGTCTTTTTTCCTCTTGTAAAGATATTCAATCAAAGGTCACATGATTTGGCATCTGATATGAAGGTCTAGATAGATACAGTGGGGAGAACAAGTTGATACACTGCCGATTTTGCAGGTTTTCCTACTTACAAAGCATGTAGAGGTCTGTAATTGTTATCATAGGTATACTTCAACTGTGAGAGACGGAATCTAAAACAAAAATCCAGAAAATCACATTGTATGATTTTTAAGTAATTAATTTGCATTTTATTGCATGACATAAGTATTTGATCACCTACCAACCGGTAAGAATTCCGGCTCTCACAGACATGTTAGTTTTTCTTTAAGAAGCCCTCCTGTTCTCCACTCATTACCTGTATTAACTGCACCTGTTTGAACTAGTTACCTGTATAAAAGACACCTGTGCACACACTCAATCAAACAGACTCCAACCTCTCCACAATGATCAAGACCAGAGAGCTGTGTAAGGACATCAGGGATAAAATTGTAGACCTGCACAAGGCTAGGATGGGCTAAAGGACCATAGGCAAGCAGCTTGGTGAGAAGGCAACAACTGTTGGCGCAATTATTAGAAAATGGAAGAAGTTCAAGATGACGGTCAATCACCCTCGGTCTGGGGCTCCATGCAAGATCTCACCTCGTGGGGCATCAATGATCATGAGGAAGGTGAGGGATCAGCCTAGAACTACACGGCAGGACCTGGTCAATGACCTGAAGAGAGCTGGGACCACAGTCTCAAAGAAAACCATTAGTAATACACTACGCCGTCATGGATTCAAATCTTGCAGCGCACGCAAGGTCCCACTGCTCAAGCCAGCGCATGTCCAGGCCTGTCTGAAGTTTGCCAATGACCATCTGGATGATCCAGAGGAGGAATGGGAGAAGGTCATGTGGTCTGATAAACTCCACTCGCAGTGTTTGGAGGAAGAAGACGGATGAGTACAACCCCAAGAACACCATCCCAACCGTGAAGCATGGAGGTTGAAACATCATTCTTTGGGGATGCTTTTCTGCAAAGGGGACAGGACGATTGCACCGTATTGGGGGGAGGATGGATGGGGCCATGTATCGCGAGATCTTGGCCAATAACCTCCTTCCCTCAGTAAGAGCATTGAAGATGGGTCGTGGCTGGGTCTTCCAGCATGACAATGACCCGAAACACACAGCCAGGGCAACTAAGGAGTGGCTCCGTAAGAAGCATCTCAAGGTCCTGGAGTGGCCTAGCCAGTCTCCAGACCTGAACCCAATAGAAAATCTTTGGAGGGAGCTGAAAGTCCGTATTGCCCAGCGACAGCCCCGAAACCTGAAGGATCTGGAGAAGGTCTATATGGAGGAGTGGGCCAAAATCCCTGCTGCAGTGTGTGCAAACCTGGTCAAGAACTACAGGAAACTTATGATCTCTGTAATTGCAAACAAAGGTTTCTGTACCAAATATTAAGTTCTGCTTTTCTGATGTATCAAATACTTATGTCTTGCAATAAAATGCAAATGAATTACTTAAAAATCATACAATGTGATTTTCTGGATTTTGTTTTAGATTCCGTCTCTCACAGTTGAAGTGTACCTATGATTTTTTTTTTAAATCAGACCTCTACATGCTTTGTAAGTAGGAAAACCTGCAAAATTGGCAGTGTATCAAATACTTGTTCTCCCCACTGTAGGTAGGTAGGTAGATAAATAGATAGATAGATAGATAGACAATAATATGAGGCATTGCTGCGCGGAATCATATTCCTGGCTACAAGAGGGAAGTAATCTACATGGCAATACACTGCCGTAATACCTTAATATTACCTTAAAGGTCAACTGTATGATTTGCCTAATATAACAGAGTAAATAAAGACACTGTAATATGCCTGAAATAGTGCAGAGTGCATCCCTTGCGTATTTGATAATTGCGTGTCTGTTTCGTTGGAGACAAGGCTATAACTAATTTGTGTTGCCGTTCGCTCTCAAGTTTTAATATTGTTGCTCTCTCTCTAATCAAATTATTTTTCTCCCATAATGCAGTATAAAAGAAGACCAAGGAAACATTAAAGTTAGCAGTAGTTCCTTTGACTCCAAAAAGCAAAGCCTCGTCCTTGACAAAGAGAAGAATATTGCCTTCCTGCTGAAGGAGCTGGATTCACTCAGAGAGCTCAATAAGAAGGTAGGTTGAAATGTTAAAGGAATCTTGCCCTGCTAGATACAGGTCCTAGCTAAAATACATGGCATTTGTGGTTCCAGCTTTTTTTTCACTCAAATGTCCTTTGTCGTAACTTGTCCTCTTCCTCTTTAAATAGATGATTGTGTTGTGTCTGTCACAGCTGCCAACTATTGAGTGTCCACCTCTCTTGTCCACCTCTCTCTTACCCACCATGTCCAAAGCATATGACTAGCTGGTTATCCTGTCCTGTCCTGTGTTTGGTCTGGAGCATGCCCAGTGTCCCTCTGTGCACAGGCTGCCTTCTTGCAACTGAGCGCCTGTTAGAGAGGGTGTAGCCACAGAGAGGCCCTCTGAAACGGCTATAATTGATGCCTCTGGTTTGCAAGTAGCTGTGACTCCTGACAGAAAGTCAGGAACAGTTCCCAAGAGTCTGTTTTTGCTGGCAGGGCCGTGAGAGCCGACTCTGAGGACTCAACTGAGGCATGTTTTCAAAGTGCTGGGGGGGGGGGGGGGGACACCAACTCGGAGCAAAATATTTAAGACAGGAGGTTAAATCTATCACTAGGTCTTGTAAAATATCACTCCCCGACAAGATTTATAGGAGTTCAATAGCAGTGCTTCTTTTTTATTGGAGTCTGAAATAATGTGATGTAGAGGCTCGATTGTATAACTTGTTATAGAATGCCTGAGTGATGCTATCTATATAATATTCTGTTTGTTAAATGGATGGTTGTCACCGCCCGGGAAACTACAACAGTTAATTAGTATGTCGTCAAACTGCAGGATGGAGTCAGGTGTCTATCTGTTGTTTTGCATGAGGTTAAAGTTAGTGACTATGTCTGGACAATTACCGACAGGCTCTGCAGCTCAGCATTGGTTGGGGTCAATTCCATTTTCAATTCATTTCTCAATTCAATGAACGTGCCAATTTTGAAGTCTGTCTGGTTTTGTGCTCTCCTGCAGCTCCAGGACAAGTTGGCCGTGAAGGAGAAGGAGTTAGAGAGCAGGCTGGTGGACGCTGAGCTGATGCAGACTCAACTGGATGCCCGGGCCTGTGAGAAAGCTGGAGGTACGTTATGGAGGGGGGAGAGGCTAGGGGAGAGAGGACAGACCCTGGGCCTGTGGGAAAGCTGGAGGTACGTTATGGAGGAGGGAGAGGCTAGGGGAGAGAGGACAGACCCTGGGCCTGTGGGAAAGCTGGAGGTACGTTATAGAGGGGGAGAGGCTAGAGGAGAGAGGACAAACCCTGGCCCTGTGGGAAAGCTGGAGGTACGTTATAGAGGGGGAGAGGCTAGAGGAGAGAGGACAAACCCTGGGCCTATGGGAAGGCTGGCCGTAGGAAGGGTCATACAGTACAGTACAGAGAGTACAATAGAGTACATTGAGGATAATAACATCTCAAATAAAGCCTATTATCTGACCAGTTAAAAAAAATTCTGTGCTGTAATGTAAAGTGATGGCCCATAGGATTTTCAAGATGGCCTAAAGGCAAGCAATGTCTACAAGATGAAGTTAGAACGTCGTTCTCCTCAGACATTTTATCCCTGATGAACTTTGGTAGAAGTAAAACGGAGATGTCAAGTGTGGAAAATAATTATACGTTTGTTTTACATGCAACTTGAGTATCAAAACGAATTGTAACTTACTAATCGTATTTGTTAATGTAATTTAACCGCTCCCAACCTTCACTGAACAAATATTAGAATTTAGCTGAGCAAATAACTTCTTTTCTTTACTATTGCTTTTCTTCTTAGGTGAGAGCCCTCCCAACCCACCTAATAATTCAACAAAATACAGTACATCGAGCTGCACAATTAGCAGCTCCAATTGTGCCTTTAATAAATGTAAAGTGTGTGTCGTGTAGCCTATTTGCCGTCCTCATATTAATATGATTTGCATGGCTCAGGGAGGCGATGTTTAATGAGCAAATTCCAGCTAAAATGCTATATTGATTTTCTTACTGAACTTTGTAATGGCTTAAAGCGAGGCTCACTGTTTATCATTAAGCCATCTCTGAGACGGTAGAAGAATTAGCTATTGATGGATCTCAGGGGCTCTTTCGTAGTGGGATTAACAAAGGGATCTGAAGACAGTGGTAATCTCAAAATCTGCTGGTTTTAAGGCAGCCGGCATACAGCGCAGGAATTTCGGGACCCGGGTCAGGTGTAAGCTGAAGGGAAATCTCTCCCTGCCAGGCTACAGAGTCTGTATCAATAAGAAAAGTTTTCCCTCCATGAGTGGGACAGACAGTATTACATAAAAGAACTCATGGATGGACTATTTTTCTTTTTGTCTAACTCAGTATGTGCTCTTCATAACTCAAACTCAATTTGGCAACACTTTAGACAAATCATTTCACAGCTCACTCTCACTAAAACCGGTCTAGTTTTCAGACATTAGAAGAACACAATGTTTTTGGCTTGAAAATGTTTGTTCAACCTTGTTTATCAAATCAAACGTCTTGAGTTAGGGTTAAGGACTGGCCAATCTCTTAACCATTGTGAGATGATGAGTGCTTGCTGATGTTGTGACAATGTCGACCAACTGCCTGACTCTGAGGCGCAGACACTGTGCCTTTATTGCTTGGGGCAACTATATGTCCAGCCTCTGTGGAGATCACCTCAGCAGTTCACTTCCCCACAAAATGAGTTTGACTGGAGTTAATACCTGTGCCACAGTGTTTCAGTGGCAATAACTTTCTTCCACAGGGAGCTTATCGTTGTTATTGAGCAGTAACTGATGGTCAGAAACTAAGAACAATGCTTTCTATCTCTTTATATCTATCTCTCTTTCTCTTTCCCTCTCTCTCTTTTACTATTTCTCTTTTTTCTATTTCCATTACTACTCTCTCTCTCTTGCTTGCTTTCTCTCTGTCTCCCCTCTCTCTCTTTCACTGTCTCTCTATTTGTCTCTCTCCTTCAGCCCTAGTGGAGGAGATATACCAGGCTCAGAGGGATAGGGACCAGGCAGTGATGGCCCGGTTGCGTCTGGCAAATGAAGAGAGGGATGAGGCCCTGCTCAGGGCCAAGCGACTGCAGCAGGCAGTGGCTGAGTATGTACTAAAGCACCATAACATAGTAAACCACAACACAGTAAACCACAACACACCACAACATGATAAACCACAACACATCACAACATAGTAAACCACAACACAGTAAAACACAACACACCACAACATGGTAAACCACAACACATCACAACATAGTAAACCACAACACACCACAACATGATAAACCACAACACATCACAACATAGTAAACCACAACACAGTAAACCACAACACACCACAACATGATAAACCACAACACATCACAACATAGTAAACCACGACACAGTAAACCACAACACACCACAACATAGTAAACCACAACACACCACAACATAGTAAACTACAACACATCACAACATAGTAAACCACAACACAGTAAACCACAACACACCACAACATGGTAAACCACAACACATCACAACATAGTAAACCACAACACAGTGAACCACAACACACCACAACACAGTAAACCACAACACACCACAACATAGTAAACCACAACACAGTAAACCACAACACATCACAACATGGTAAACCACAACACACCACAACATAGTAAACCACAACACAGTGAACCACAACACACCACAACACAGTAAACCACAACACACCACAACATGGTAAACCACAGCACACCACAACACAGTAAACCACAACATACCACAACACAGTAAACCACAACACACCACAACATAGTAAACTACAACACATCACAACATAGTAAACCACAACACACCACAACATAGTGAACCACAACACACCACAACACAGTAAACCACAACACACCACAACATGGTAAACCACAACACAGTAAACCTCACCACAACATAGTAAACCACAACACACCACAACATAGTAAACCACAACACATCACAACATAGTAAACCACAACATAGTAAACCACAACATAGTAAACCACAACATAGTAAACTACAACATAGTAAACCACAACATAGTAAACCACAACATAGTAAACCACAACACATCACAACATAGTAAACCACAACATAGTAAACCACAACATAGTAAACCACAACACACCACAACATAGTAAACTACAACACATCACAACATAGTAAACCACAACACACCACAACATAGTAAACCACAACACACCACAACATGGTAAACCACAACACAGTAAACCACACCACAACATAGTAAACCACAACACACCACAACATAGTAAACCACAACACATCACAACATAGTAAACCACAACATAGTAAACCACAACATAGTAAACCACAACATAGTAAACCACAACACACCACAACATAGTAAACCACAACACACCACAACATAGTAAACCACAACATAGTAAACCACAACACATCACAACATAGTAAACCACAACATAGTAAACCACAACATAGTAAACCACAACACATCACAACATAGTAAACCACAACATAGTAAACCACAACACATCACAACATAGTAAACCACAACATAGTAAACCACAACATCGTAAACCACAACATAGTAAACTACAACATAGTAAACCACAACACACCACAACATAGTAAACCACAACATAGTAAACCACAACACACCACAACATAGTAAACCACAACATAGTAAACCACAACACACCACAACATAGTAAACCACAACATAGTAAACCGCAACACATCACAACATAGTAAACCACAACATAGTAAACTACAACATAGTAAACCACAACATAGTAAACCACAACATAGTAAACCACAACATAGTAAACCACAACATAGTAAACCACAACATGGTAAACCACAACACATCACAACATAGTAAACCACAACATAGTAAACCACAACACATCACAACATAGTAAACCACAACATAGTAAACCACAACATAGTAAACCACAACATAGTAAACTACAACACATCACAACATAGTAAACCACAACATAGTAAACCACAACATAGTAAACCACAACACAGTGAACCACAACACACCACAACATAGTAAACCACAACACATCACAACATAGTAAACCACAACATAGTAAACCACAACACATCACAACATAGTAAACCACAACATAGTAAACCACAACATAGTAAACCACAACACATCACAACATAGTAAACCACAACACATCACAACATAGTAAACCACAACACATCACAACATAGTAAACCACAACACACCACAACATAGTAAACCACAACACATCACCACATAGTAAACCACAACATAGTAAACCACAACATAGTAAACCACAACACATCACAACATAGTAAACCACAACACATCACAACATAGTAAACCGCAACATAGTAAACCACAACATAGTAAACCACAACACATCACAACATAGTAAACCACAACACACCACAACATAGTAAACCACAACATAGTAAACCACAACATAGTAAACCACAACACATCACAACATAGTAAACCACAACATAGTAAACCACAACATAGTAAACCACAACACATCACAACATAGTAAACCACAACACACCACAACATAGTAAACCACAACATAGTATACCACAACACACCACAACATAGTAAACTACAACACACCACAACATAGTAAACCACAACATAGTAAACCACAACATAGTAAACCACAACACATCACAACATAGTAAACCACAACATAGTAAACCACAACACACCACAACATAGTAAACCACAACATAGTAAACCACAACACATCACAACATAGTAAACCACAACATAGTAAACCACAACACACCACAACATAGTAAACCACAACATAGTAAACCACAACACATCACAACATAGTAAACTACAACATAGTAAACCACAACACACCACAACATAGTAAACCACAACACATCACAACATAGTAAACCACAACACATCACAACATAGTAAACCACAACACACCACAACATAGTAAACCACAACACATCACAACATAGTAAACCACAACATAGTAAACCACAACATAGTAAACCACAACATAGTAAACTACAACACATCACAACATAGTAAACCACAACACACCACAACATAGTAAACCACAACACACCACAACATAGTAAACTACAACATAGTAAACCACAACACATCACAACATAGTAAACTACAACATTGTAAACCACAACACATCACAACATAGTAAACCACAACACACCACAACATAGTAAACCACAACATAGTAAACCACAACACACCAGAACATAGTAAACCACAACACATCACAACATAGTAAACCACAACATAGTAAACTACAACACATCACAACATAGTAAACCACAACACACCACAACATAGTAAACATCAACACATCACAACATAGTAAACCACAACACACCACAACATAGTAAACCACAACATAGTAAACCACAACACACCACAACATAGTAAACCACAACACATCACAACATAGTAAACCACAACATAGTAAACTACAACACATCACAACATAGTAAACCACAACACACCACAACATAGTAAACCACAACATAGTAAACCACAACACACCACAACATAGTAAACCACAACATAGTAAACCACAACACATCACAACATAGTAAACCACAACATAGTAAACCACAACATAGTTTACCACAACATAGTAAACCACAACATAGTAAACCACAACATAGTAAACCACAACATAGTAAACCACAACATAGTAAACCACAACATAGTAAACTACAACACACCACAACATATTAAACCACAACATAGTAAACCACAACATAGTAAACCACAACACATCACAACATAGTAAACCACAACATAGTTTACCACAACATAGTAAACCACAACATAGTAAACCACAACATAGTAAACCACAACACACCACAACATAGTAAACCACAACATAGTAAACCACAACATAGTTTACCACCACATAGTAAACCACAACACACCACAACATAGTAAACTACAACATAGTAAACCACAACACACCACAACATAGTAAACCACAACACATCACAACATAGTAAACCACAACACATCACAACATAGTAAACCACAACACACCACAACATAGTAAACTACAACATAGTAAACCACAACATAGTAAACCACAACATAGTAAACCACAACACACCACAACATAGTAAACCACAACATAGTTTACCACAACATAGTAAACCACAACACACCACAACATAGTAAACCACAACACATCACAACATAGTAAACCACAACACACCACAACATAGTAAACTACAACATAGTAAACCACAACACACCACAACATAGTAAACTACAACATAGTAAACCACAACACACCACAACATAGTAAACCACAACATAGTAAACCACAACATAGTAAACTACAACACATCACAACATAGTAAACCACAACACACCACAACATAGTAAACCACAACACACCACAACATAGTAAACTACAACATAGTAAACCACAACACACCACAACATAGTAAACCACAACATAGTAAACCACAACATAGTAAACTACAACACATCACAACATAGTAAACCACAACACACCACAACATAGTAAACCACAACATAGTAAACCACAACACACCACAACATAGTAAACTACAACATAGTAAACCACAACATAGTAAACCACAACACATCACAACATAGTAAACTACAACATAGTAAACCACAACACACCACAACATAGTAAACCACAACATAGTAAACCACAACACACCACAACATAGTAAACTACAACATAGTAAACCACAACATAGTAAACCACAACACATCACAACATAGTAAACTACAACATAGTAAACCACAACACACCACAACATAGTAAACCACAACATAGTAAACCACAACACACCACAACATAGTAAACTACAACATAGTAAACTACAACATAGTAAACCACAACACACCACAACATAGTTAACCACAACATAGTAAACCACAACATAGTAAACCACAACACACCACAACATAGTAAACTACAACATAGTAAACTACAACATAGTAAACCACAACATAGTAAACCACAACATAGTAAACCACAACATAGTAAACCACAACATAGTAAACTACAACACACCACAACATAATAAACTACAACATAGTAAACCACAACATAGTAAACTACAACACACCACAACATAGTAAACTACAACATAGTAAACTACAACACACCACAACATAGTAAACTACAACATAGTAAACTACAACACACCACAACATAGTAAACCACAACATAGTAAACTACAACATAGTAAACCACAACATAGTAAACCACAACATAGTAAACTACAACACACCACAACATAGTAAACTACAACATAGTAAACCACAACATAGTAAACCACAACATAGTAAACCACAACACACCACAACATAGTAAACTACAACATAGTAAACTACAACATAGTAAACCACAACACACCACAACATAGTAAACTACAACATAGTAAACCACAACACACCACAACATAGTTAACCACAACATAGTAAACCACAACATAGTAAACCACAACACACCACAACATAGTAAACTACAACACACCACAACATAGTTAACCACAACATAGTAAACCACAACATAGTAAACCACAACATAGTAAACTACAACATAGTAAACCACAACATAGTAAACCACAACATAGTAAACCACAACATAGTAAACTACAACATAGTAAACTACAACATAGTAAACTACAACATAGTAAACTACAACATAGTAAACCACAACATAGTAAACCACAACATAGTAAACCACAACATAGTAAACTACAACATAGTAAACCACAACACACCACAACATAGTAAACTACAACATAGTAAACCACAACATAGTAAACCACAACACATCACAACATAGTAAACTACAACATAGTAAACCACAACACACCACAACATAGTAAACCACAACATAGTAAACCACAACACACCACAACATAGTAAACTACAACATAGTAAACTACAACATAGTAAACCACAACACACCACAACATAGTTAACCACAACATAGTAAACCACAACATAGTAAACCACAACACACCACAACATAGTAAACTACAACATAGTAAACTACAACATAGTAAACCACAACATAGTAAACCACAACATAGTAAACCACAACATAGTAAACCACAACATAGTAAACTACAACACACCACAACATAATAAACTACAACATAGTAAACCACAACATAGTAAACTACAACACACCACAACATAGTAAACTACAACATAGTAAACTACAACACACCACAACATAGTAAACTACAACATAGTAAACTACAACACACCACAACATAGTAAACCACAACATAGTAAACTACAACATAGTAAACCACAACATAGTAAACCACAACATAGTAAACTACAACACACCACAACATAGTAAACTACAACATAGTAAACCACAACATAGTAAACCACAACATAGTAAACCACAACACACCACAACATAGTAAACTACAACATAGTAAACTACAACATAGTAAACCACAACACACCACAACATAGTAAACTACAACATAGTAAACCACAACACACCACAACATAGTTAACCACAACATAGTAAACCACAACATAGTAAACCACAACACACCACAACATAGTAAACTACAACACACCACAACATAGTTAACCACAACATAGTAAACCACAACATAGTAAACCACAACATAGTAAACTACAACATAGTAAACCACAACATAGTAAACCACAACATAGTAAACCACAACATAGTAAACTACAACATAGTAAACTACAACATAGTAAACTACAACATAGTAAACTACAACATAGTAAACCACAACATAGTAAACCACAACATAGTAAACCACAACATAGTAAACTACAACATAGTAAACCACAACATAGTAAACCACAACATAGTAAACCACAACATAGTAAACTACAACATAGTAAACTACATCATAGTAAACCACAACACACCACAACATAGTAAACTACAACATAGTAAACCACAACATAGTAAACCACAACATAGTAAACCACAACATAGTAAACCACAACACACCACAACATAGTAAACTACAACATAGTAAACCACAACATAGTAAACCACAACATAGTAAACCACAACACACCACAACATAGTAAACTACAACATAGTAAACCACAACACACCACAACATAGTTAACCACAACATAGTAAACCACAACATAGTAAACCACAACACACCACAACATAGTAAACTACAACATAGTAAACCACAACATAGTACACCACAACATAGTAAACTACAACATAGTAAACTACAACATAGTAAACTACAACATAGTAAACCACAACATAGTAAACTACAACATAGTAAACTACAACATAGTAAACTACAACACATCACAACATATTAAACCACAACATAGTAAACCACAACACACCACAACATAGTAAACTACAACATAGTAAACCACAACATAGTAAACTACAACATAGTAAACCACAACATAGTAAACTACAACATAGTAAACTACAACATAGTAAACTACAACACATCACAACATATTAAACCACAACATAGTAAACCACAACACACCACAACATAGTAAACTACAACATAGTAAACCACAACACACCACAACAAAGTAAACCACAACATAGTTTACCACAACATAGTAAACCACAACACACCACAACATAGTAAACTACAACATAGTAAACTACAATATAGTAAACTACAACATAGTAAACTACAACACATCACAACATAGTAAACTACAACATAGTAAACCACAACACACCACAACATAGTAAACTACAACATAGTAAACTACAACATAGTAAACTACAACACATCACAACATAGTAAACTACAACATAATAAACCACAACACACCACAACATAGTAAACTACAACATAGTAAACTACAACATAGTAAACCACAACACACCACAACATAGTAAACTACAACATAGTAAACCACAACATAGTAAACCACAACATAGTAAACCACAACACACCACAACATAGTAAACCACAACATAGTAAACCACAACACACCACAACATAGTAAACTACAACATAGTAAACCACAACATAGTAAACCACAACATAGTAAACCACAACACACCACAACATAGTAAACTACAACATAGTAAACCACAACATAGTAAACCACAACATAGTAAACCACAACACACCACAACATAGTAAACTACAACATAGTAAACCACAACACATCACAACATAGTAAACTACAACATAGTAAACCACAACACACCACAACATAGTAAACCACAACATAGTAAACCACAACACACCACAACATAGTAAACCACAACATAGTAAACCACAACATAGTAAACTACAACATAGTAAACCACAACACACCACAACATAGTAAACCACAACATAGTAAACTACAACACGTCACGGAGCAATTCAAGATTGAATTTTGTGACAATTCAGGAAATAAACAGAAATTAAAGTTTCCTCATTTTCTCATCCCTGGCATATTGACCCATTCTGCTTAACTAACTCACCTCTCCCGCCTCTTCTCTGTCACAATCCAATTGAATTCAGTCAATTCAAACTTACATTTCAAGGAACATTTGAATTTCAATTGATTTTCTGAAATGAATAAATGGAAGTGGTGTTGTTGACCCCCAACCCTACCACACAGGATCACTCTGATCAATTACAGGAAGACACCTATTTCCCTCCCTCTGCTCTCACTGTCCTTGACAACACCAGTAGTACAGAGACAAGTTGGGAAATAAATAGGAGAAAGCAGTCTATGAGATAATAGTGAAAAAGCATTACATTTGTTCTCTCTCTCTCTGCTAAACTCTTTGTTATTTCCTCACTTCCCCATTTTCCTCTTCTATGGAAGTGGGGACGGAGGGTTTACTGACAGCTATAATGGGTCAGTCTGTTTACTTGCCATTGCTTAGGCGAACTCCGCTTCGTTCTTCAGGCTAGTCGACAAGGTGAATGGAATGGCGGTGCAAAACAAGTGGGGGGGGGGGGTGGAGAAAAATGCAATATCGACTGGTTTGGGAATATATCGGAGGGGTGTGACATTTCATAAGAGTCCCCTCGCCCTCCGTGCGAGGTTGTCAGTCAAGAGTTGCACTGTATAGGAAATCAATCAAGTCCTTCAGACCAGCAGATCTTTACCAGCCTGTCTGAGAGGGCTAATTAATGTGATCTTTTTGTTTTGTTTAGGTGGTTGTTCGACTGGGGTGGGGTATGTTCTTAAGGTCCAGGACCTTTCAAATTAAAGCTGCATTGTCCACTAGGAAAGACTGGAGGCGGGCAGGCAATATTAGCTGGTGCAGTTTAGAAGTAATTACATTTCTACTTAAGGGAATATATAACTTTCTGTCGGAAGCAAATCTATATTTAAATAAGCCTGGGTTGGTGTGCTGGTTGGTGTGAGATCCACTTGCATAAATCCCATTGTTGTTGTTTTTTTATATATGCAATGCGTTGTTTACTCTCAAAACATTTGTCAAACACAATTTTTTATCTCAAATCACATTTATTTGATATGGCCTTTTATTGGAATGATTCAAATGATTTAAATTGGCTGGACTTATTGGTTGGCATGAAGCGCTTTCAGCCTAGTATTATGCCAAATAGCCTGGCAATCTAATTAGAACAACATCTCTTCAACGGCATCTCCCAGCCTTCCTCTTAGAAAGAAAAGGTAATTGATAGCCAAGCACAATCCCATTATCTTAGCTGGAATATGGAAAAGCAGGTTCTAAACCTTTATTTTTCCAGGCAGGTCAGTGGCGGGCCCAGTATGATTGAGTATGTACCTTTATAATGGGAGGTGATCCGTGTAATGCCTTTGTAAATGAGCTGAAGAATTTTTGTTTTTTTTCCATGAGAGGAGAGGATCGACTGACTGGCCTCCTGGGGGAAATCACATTGGCACTTTTTAAAGGTGCAATCAGCATTCTGGTCCCTGCATGCGTACTCCCCGCCACTGTTTCAGTAAAACGCTGAGGCCCTTTTCAATTGCAGTGTACTATAATGGGAATGGGGTGCCTGGGATGCATACCGGGAGAGGTGCGTCGACAGGTAAACGTTTAAACTGGGCTGTAAAAGAGCCATGTCCCGTCCTGATTGAAGCCAGAGGAAAGCTGGTGTTATTGATATGCTATATGAGTGTTGTTTTGGATTGTATTTTGATGAATACAATGTTGTTGTAAAATCGCTTCAGTCTCAATTTATTAAAAAAACTAAAACATTTAACAAGCAATATCATTTTATCGTTGTGTCCCCTTGGTAAACTGGTTTATGTCTGGTTGTTATCTAGAAAAACACTCTAATGAAGGTAGATTGAGACCAAAAATGTGGTTAAATAAGATCCCTTAAACTTGTTAGAAGCATGAAGATTACCACGACCAGTGTGCTGGAGTTGTTCTTCTTTTTGATTGTTAGCAAGAACAATGTACTGAGTGCTTTGAGGTGGTCCATAAATCTCCTGGCACACCTCTGTAATTACAGTAGTCGTTTCTCTGTGGTCCTTCCTCTGCTCAATACTGCACACCTACAAATGATTCAACACCTCATCTCAGCACATATGAACAATTGATCCCAGTAGTCATTATTAGCAGTAAACATGAATATACAGGGCATTACTGGAGGAATAATGGCTGGGGTCTGCTGGCACTTTTCATATGTTGGGGGGTGTCTTTTGT
Organism: Oncorhynchus mykiss; assembly: GCF_057628025.1. Taxonomy (NCBI): domain Eukaryota; kingdom Metazoa; phylum Chordata; class Actinopteri; order Salmoniformes; family Salmonidae; genus Oncorhynchus; species Oncorhynchus mykiss. Next base: position 41,531,634 of record NC_143040.1, read on the forward strand.
TCTGATCATCGACTCTGAAAACCTCCGGAACAGAATGCAATTATTGGATGTGAGGAAGATTTGGGAAGTGATCTCATTTCGCCGCACTAAGGAAAGACAACTCTCTCTCTTCTCTCTCTCTCCCCCCTCTCATTCTGTCCTCTCTCCCCCTTTCTCTCTCTCTGTCTCTCTCTCTTCCCCCTATGCTCAGCCTGGAGAATATTAACCCTGAGGAAAGCGACGCGGTAAGCCCTCCCCTTAGGAACTCATGTGGGCTCACTTTTTTTCTTTCACCAGAATGTCCTCAATAAAAAGGTCTTGGGGAAACTAAGGACAGCTAAGCACATTTCAACACTATGATATTGTTATTATATTTTGTTAACATCTCCTTAAATAAAACATATGACTATAAATATATTGTTATTATTGGCTTATGAAGGCTTGACATTTTTAACACGAATTCAGATATATCCTACATGTGCACACACCTATACACCACGTCTGAGAACTGATATTTTTGCACCTGTAGCATCTGCATATTTATTACATTTTTGTTGTTTTGTATGTTTTTTTTATTTTGGTCAGTTGCTGCTGTTGAATTAGGAATGATGTGTGTGTGTGTGTGTGTTTGTATGTGTGTGTGTGTGTGTGTCGTGTGTGTTAGGACCTTGAGGAACTGCTGAACAGGGTGAACACTGCAGATTCAGCGCTGGGGATTGAGCGGAGCGGGGGGGTGATCGTGGACCGGCTGCAGAAGGTCCGGGAGAGAAGGAGGAAGATTACAGCAGAGGAGATGAATGCTGTTATAGAGGAGAGAGAGACAGCACTGGCCAGGGTGGGTCTGAACGACACTACGCACACACACACAGTTGTTATAGAGGAGAGAGAGACAGCACTGGCCAGGGTGGGTCTGAATGACACTACGCACACACACACACACACACACACACACACACACACACACAGTCATTATAGAGGAGAGAGAGACAGCACTGGCCAGGGTGGGTCTGAACGACACTACGCACACACACACACACACACAGTCGTTATAGAGGAGAGAGAGACAGCACTGGCCAGGGTGGGTCTGAACGACACTACGCACACACACACACACACACACAGTCGTTATAGAGGAGAGAGAGACAGCACTGGCCAGGGTGGGTCTGAACGACACTATGCACACACACACACACACAGTCGTTATAGAGGAGAGAGAGACAGCACTGGCCAGGGTGGGTCTGAACGACACTACACACACACACACACACACACACACACACACACAGTCGTTATAGAGGAGGGAGAGACAGCACTGGCCAGGGTGGGTCTGAACGACACTACACACACACACACACACACACACACACACAATCGTTATAGAGGAGAGAGAGACAGCACTGGCCAGGGTGGGTCTGAACGACACTACGCGCACACACACACACACACACACACACAGTCGTTATAGAGGAGAGAGAGACGGCACTGGCCAGGGTGGGTCTGAACGACACTACGCGCACGCGCACACACACACACACACAATCGTTATAGAGGAGAGAGAGACAGCACTGGCCAGGGTGGGTCTGAACGACACTACGCGCACACACACACACTCACACACACACACACACAGTCGTTATAGAGGAGAGAGACATGTTTCAAAAATTAACCACAGTGTCTCTCCTCTGAATAATGTAATAAATTGCTATCCCCAGCACTATTGGCATCTCCCCCATGTTCTCCATTTTTAAATGCCCTTTGATTGGAAGTCTATTTTGCCGATACACACTGACACACATAGGCAAACACGGCTCACCTAACTAGTTCACATGTACACAAGGCAAGAAATCTCTTCCCCCCCTCAGACAGACGCAGGGGTTGTGTCTGACATTGTCTGTTTTGATTCAGTAAAACCAACTACTTGATTCACATTGGAGGTTATGGTCGTGTAAACTCAAATGTTTGATACATCCATCTTACCTGGATATTTTCAAGGATTTAAAAACAAACAAGCAGCCTGACAAATATTGACATCCAGATATTATACCTCAACATTCAAATTCCCGGTATTTGCTTGGATATCTGGGATGTTGATATATAGACTAGACCTCTCATGTAGTGATTCAGTGTCCTGTTTTACAACTGGGTTTGTTTGAGGAGAGTTATGCAGACAAGCCACCGTTTTGTGCCAATGTGGAAAAACAAGTCCATATATTAAAGCTTCCAATTGGCTCATTCATCCCCCCTCCTCTCCCCTGTAACTATTCCCCAGGTCATTGCTGTAAATGAGAATGTGTTCTCGGTCAACTTACCTGGTAAATAAGGGTTAATAAAATAGGAACCTGTCACAGCCCCACAGTATTACTGTTGACCAAAATATCAATTGGGAAATCCCCAAATTATAATTTCGGGCAGGGGTTCCAAACTTTTTCACTCAGGCCCCCATTGGGGAACTTCCCGCACCCCCGGTGTGTGCACCACGTCTATATCTATAGGCACAAACACTGTTCATGACACACACTGTTCACACCCCTCTTCTTGGCTGAGAGAAAATGTCGTATGTAGACAGTTTATGTATGTCCTGCAATTCTACACATTTTGCCACAGGGTGCAGAGAACGTTTAGCCGTTTTAAAGCTCATGTCCTGCAATTCGACACATTTTGCCATGTCCTTTGTGTGTTCATGTGATATCTGAGTGACTCAAACGTTACAACAAAAAAAATTGGCAGTAGAAACTGCAACCAAATTAAAATTTGACGACATAGGCTAGTTGATCTGGACATTTCTGACGAGTTATAAATAGCTCTCTACGGTATGCAATGACTAACATGACAAGAGGAACTGATGATGCACTACCCATTTTAGAAATTGCACCTTGTGCCTTCTACTATTCCAACTTCCGAGAGGAAGCTGAAAGCCGGACTTCCTTAAAAAATGTGTCCGTCCATACATCCATCTATCTAGCAAAAATCACCATGTCAGACACTCGCTCCTCTTTAGGAAGGTGTGGTAAGAATGTCAATCATAGCTCAGAGTTTTCAGCAGGACACTACTGTGCAGGGAGTCACACGGTCATGCATTCATCTGGGTGGGTGGTCGCAGACAGAGCTGCGAACTGTTTCTAGCTGGAGTTTGACATTTTTCTCTGTAGCCTGGATTTACCAGGCATATTATGATTGGGATGCTTCCTTTCTGCTTCCCTCCCTGTGGGTGAGCTTCATGGATCTCTGTCCCGTTCAGCCCGACGCCGGGGCATTAAAAGGCAGGCATCAGACGTATGGAGAAGAAAGGCCTCCGCAACTCCACTATGGCTGCGTTCTAAATGCCGCCCTATTTTCCTATATACTGTAGTGCAGTACTTTTGACTAGGGCCCATAGGGCTCTGGTCAAAAGTAGTCCTTGATATAGGGAATCGGGGACCATTTGTGACTCGCCTATATGTAGACTGAACAGATTCATGGAGGTCACGCTGCTCCGGAGCAACACTTCCGACTGGTCTAAAGCTAGTCTAGTTTCATGTGCCTGTAGACTCTCTCTCTCTCTGTGAAGAAGGCATATTGGTTTATAGGGCTGTATGATATGCTGATTCAGTTTAAACAGGATCTCTAATGGGTCCATTTTAGTCAATGGGATGTGTAATAAACAGGTATTTCTAGTAACTTTTCTAGTAATGCCAGGTTAGCTGTATTGGTACAACTTAGCTACTGTTATACGTTTCAGTCATAAAATTAGAATATGGTTTCAGTATTGTTTCACTGTGTTCTCAGACTCAGTAACAGAAGAACCACAGAACTAGAATGAATAGAACAGGCGTCCCTTTTCAAGTCAATGCTGGCTTAATTGGTGAACTGGCAGCCTCATTCTATTTCTATGAAAAGGACACTCCTGTCCTCTCCTGCTCATTTCTCATCATTGGTTCAGTCTCTTCTCTCCTCTCTCATCCACCTCTGTTAATTATGTTGTCCCAGGTGTTCAAGCCATTTTATGAGGCTTTTTTTTACAATGCCTAAATCAAAGACTGTATGTGGACTTTGGGGGGACTTCCCTTTGTTCAAAATACTAGCTGGTGCGATCAAGTTTTTCGCTCCAGAGAAGTTCTTCAAAAAATGAGAGCCTAAATCTGATTTTCGAAATGTGTTGATTCTCCAGATTTGTACACATTTACAGCAGTGCTCACACATTTTATAAGCTAGTAATCAGCTGACCAATGCAATGATTCAAGTTCATAGGGGTCAGTCAATGAATTTGAGGTTGACTCAAGTTTTGAGGTTGTCAATGAGGCAGATGTCGCCAGTCTTCTTAATGCCTCTGACTTTAACACAAGGCTGAGTGGGAGCAACCAGCCGAGCTCAACCCTAGACTACAACCATATCTCCACAAAACCCCGGGCTAACATCACATTCACATCTCCTGGAAAGAATATTGCCCCTGCTTTTTGCGGAGGGCAAAAAAAATAATCTTTGGAGCAATTTTAAAAGTAGGTTACAAATGCCTGTTCCTAATCCCTGTGAGGCGGGGATGGTCTCCACACTCTATCCTGAAGGATTTCTGCGTCCCCTGCTGCTCTTCCTATCCCTCTCTTCATCTCGAAGGGATTAGCCCACTGCGACTACCAGAGGGCCGCTACACCCACCAGCCTGCTGGAATATGAAAAGCTGGATAAGTGAAGGGAGGGAGGAGGAACAGGAACACATCTATTCTGTCCTATACCCCCCCCCCCCCCCCCCCCCTTCCCTCTTCTTATTTTCTCTCTATAAAGTGAATGCTGCAAAACAAAGGTTATTGATTTGTTAGGTACCTGGCAGTATGGTTACTTAATGCATTAGTGAATATTGTTCCTTGGTGGACTAGTGTACATGTTAAAAACTGAGCGCTGACGTTTTGCTATGTTCTGATTGGTCGCCTTTCATTGCCAGATCCACATATTTTCCCAGCGTCGATGATGTGTAATTGAGGTACGAGCCTCTGATTTGATTGACCGTGTGATGCACGTGTGTTTTCAGGCATTATGCGCTGAACATATGTAATGCTAGGTAATCCGTGTCTGCTCCGTCCTCCATGTGTTCCGAAGGAGTGATGTGTTTGGGTGCCGTACTGTAGCCCCAGGAGTGGCCTTCCTAGCCTGCCTGGGAAGAACAGAGAGGTGCGCTCCTTCTCTCTGTGTTCAGATTGAAATACTTTTAGCCCAAAACATCTGTTGCCTGTAAGCCATAACTCACCCTGACACTAAAGAGAAGCTTTGTGTTTTGTCTGGACCAGGGAACTATTATTCCAGACGGCAGAGGAAGAGGATGAGGGACGAGAGCAGCGAGCGGGGCTCCTAGGCTGCGCCCGCCTGCTCTTGTTTGCGGGAGCACTTTGGGGTTTTTTAGGCAGCTGGATGTCGAAACATTGCGACTTGTCAGGGTGAGAGGGATGGTTTACATTCCTGGTAAGTGTCCTTTAGTCTTAGAATGTGCACATGGAGAAGAACACATATAGGCTGGTATGAAACAACTCTGGCTTACAATAACACTGAGACGTCCTGACTGAGCCGCGGTCTGTGTGTTTATACTGTCTGTCTGTCTGTCTGTCTGTCTGTCTGTCTGTCTGTCTGTCTGTCTGTCTGTCTGTCTGTCTGTCTGTCTGTCTGTCTGTCTGTCTGTCTGTCTGTCTGTCTGTCTCTCTGTCTGTCTCAGTCTGTCTGTCAGTGTAGTCTGCAGTGCCTGTGGGGAAAAAGCAGGGGAACTGCTGACATCAGAGTAGATAACAATCACATAGTATGTAGTAATTCACGTTGCGTCTGTTTATGGTATTGAAAAAGATACCTTTTGGTAATTATTTTAAAAACTTTTATGAAAGCTTCATTGTCATCAAAGTATATTGCATGTTATTAAGTCATTAAATAATGTATTTATAAATGCTGAAGAATACAGGTCGACACATACATTTGCGGTATGAAGTTGATTTTTTTTCAGAAATAGACCAGTGAAAACAAGATGTCTCTGATCTTTTCAAACGGTTGTAACTGGTCGGTTTGGCCTATAAATTCTCCATTTCTCTTTGTCCTTCATGACTCATAAGAAGCTACTCTGCCAAGGAGTAGAAACCGGGAGCTACTGGTGGGAAAGACTGGCTGAAGCATGTATACATTTAGCTCTGCCTGCCTGGCATGCCGAGGCTTTCACTGCACTGCGATGGGCGAATTCCCTACTAATGTATTTCTCTTCCTCTGGCTCTTCTTCCACAGTGCAAGAGGCTGGAGCAGGATCTCCTACAGGCGAGAGAGCAGAGCCAGACTTCAGCAAACAACTTGAGACACCTGACTGCCGAAAACAATCAAGAGCGTTCTCGGAAGGTAAATCAACCCCCCCCTTCTTTTTACCCCTCTCGCAGGAGAATCCTTGCAAATTAAGGCTTTGAGCAGCACAGGTTCTCCTTCTCTAGGGTCACGTTCCAAATGGCACCCTTTTTTTCCCTATATAGTGCACTACTTTTGATCACAGAGCCCTATGGGCCCTGGTCAAAAGTATTGCACTATAAAGGGAATAGGGTGCCATTTGGGCCTAGAACCCTGTGTATGAATACATGGGGCTGTGTACATTACTGTGCCGAGCTCACTGCTGCTGTTTGCCAACAAGTCTTATATGTCCTCCCCCACTCCTACTACAGTATGCTGGGGTCTTACTTAGATACCAACCCCTAAAACCAGCCCTACTCACACACCACATTTCTATTTAAATTTTCCTCACAGGTAAAATGGTATTGTTTATTCAACCACTCACTGTTTGCTTGTTTTTTGCCCTTATTTGGCTTGGTGATCTAAAGCGATAGAGCTGTTGGTTGGGTGATCCAACCAACAATTTGATGGGATTTAGAATGACATCATCAACAAGGGGCTAGGGCCTTAATGTCACACACACACACCAACACACAAACGTGTCCCCTCTAGTGAGGCACAGGGTAAACACAAGACTATTTGATTTCTTCCATTTATCTGATGAAGCAGAGCCCCCTATGCTTAATGCGGAGAGAGTGAGCTGTAAACATGCTCATTAGATAGGGCTAGCTAGGTGAACGGTATCACCCCACCGATGAGCCTGAAGTAGCAAGGTTGCCTGAGAGGTCAGCTGATGGTCCCATTACAAAAAGGATTCTCTGAGGATACAGTAGATTACACTGCTATATGTTTGCAGCCAGGCCTATTCTGACTAGTGCTTGCCTTGCTTGCAGGCTATTGCTCTGTCTGTAGTCATTCACTGCTCTCTTCTCCTTGTCCTTTGGCTGACTAAGCTCTCGAGTCACCACCATTTGGAATTGATAGAAAAAGCAATAAGGCACAGAATTACCACATAGCTAGCTCCCTTATTGTTGCCTCTGACCTATTCCAACAGCTACATTTTATACATTATATTATACATTATTTTATACTTTATATTCTCATAATTAACATTTGCTTTGATGACTACTCTCTCTGGGTGTGATTGCCACATTTTTGAATCCTTATATTTTACTAATAGAATTCATGATCGTGAAAATCACGGCAATATTTGTTGGCCAGTATGGTGAAACGGACACACCCGCTGTTTGTTGATGAAAACAATGAACACGTTTGTGACTAAGGAGTATTGTGGTCGTTTAATTTATTTCAGATGACTATGATGAGTTCTTCTGCTTTAACTCATCTATGAGAACCTCCTTCCAGTCTTCTCCTGCTCTTTCTAAAGGCTGCTTGCTGCCAGTACTGGTACTCTTCTTTATTTCTCAGACGGTTTCTCCACTGATGGCTTATTAAGAAATATATTACATTTTGTTATTAATGTAGCACTTGGTTTTTCTATAAATCCCCTTAATTATAGATTGGCTCCTGGGATTACAGAGCAGGGCTTTAATTTCAAATGAAACGGGAACAGCTGTCATAAAATTAGTCAACAGGGGCGGGAACAGATCCACAAAACAATTTCAAAACTCGCAGATCTTTGATTCGTCAATTTACATTTTACTTTAAAGAAACCAGCTGAGAGGAAATTACTTTTAGATTGATTTCAAAATAGAAAGGTCAGTGTCAGAAAGTCTTCTGCTGAAATTCATCTTGACGTGCAGAAAATGTACTCATTTTAAGTCTATTTCTTCTATAAATGCATGAATGGACTCTCTGTATACTCATAGCCTAAATGGTTTAATTTCTAAAGAATTATAGAAACAGGGACAGGGAACATGGCCAACCCAACATTCCCAATTTCTTTACATTTTAAGATCCCCAGACTTGCATTTGATCATGATACCAAATTCTTCCCTAGTATGACTAAGTAATGTCAAGTAGAAGTGTCGTGGAGGAGCAGGCTGAATCTGAGCTGCTAGGGTTAGCTAGACGGAGGAAGCAGTCGTAATGATTAACTGCATTGGCGAGGCTGGGAGAGGAGAGGAGCATTGCAGTGTGATCATTCTGGGCTGTCAGTGCTTGAAAGAAAAGCTGGTGTGCAAACACAGGTGGTTCAGGGCTAGGGCAGCCACTACAACAGACCACTTGAAATGACCTGAGCATTGAGAGCAATGAGAACCCCTCAACCCCGGCCCTCTCCTCTCCACCCCTGCCATTTCAGAGGGCCCTAAAGTCACAGACATCTACTCCGCTCAAGACAAGCCCACACACACTCTCTCACACACACACAGGGCTTTAGGACCCACTTACAGAGCGTCCTTGAGAAGACTGAAGAACTGGTTCTCTCACAGGCACTCATAGATTAAAAAATGATCTGTGTTTTATATACATTTCTTTTCACACTGAGGTGGGAATAATACTGTGAAATTGTGAAAATTATGATAATGGCTTTTAGTGTAAGTTTGAAATGTTTGGGATGGGGTTTTGGCCTGAATGGTGACATCACTGTGCGGTAAATTAGTTCATAGACCAATAAGAAGAGACCAAACCTCTCTACCAATAACAGCTCATTTTCAGTGTTCCCCTCCCCACTCAGACCACTTTGAAACTGTACTAGCCAAATTCTTGCTTGACAAATTGCTCTTTTTGTTTCTTCTTTTTTTTTTAAACAATCACAGTAAGCGACGTAATTGCTACCCAGAAATGATTTGATATTGAGCTAGAAACAGCATCATTGGACCTTTAAAAAATTAAAACAGGATCTGAAACCTACAGCTTGATACTATTATTTGTTGAAGACATTATCATGAAAGCACAGTCATCATTAACTAGCCCTCGGTTTAATGTGAATGCAGGTACATTACTTGTTGCTGCGGTCTAGTATGTCAAGGGCTTAGTTGCCAGGTGTCGTCTCTGGCTGTCGTTATCTCTTTGATTGATGTCCATTAGCAGGTGATTCAGACTGGAGGACAGGAGGAGGAAAGGCTGTGCAATTTGACACTAGTTTAAATTCTATTATTCTAATTGGCCACTACAGATGAATAAGGTTACGGAGAATGTCGAGAACATAGTCCAGAATCAAATATATATTAGATCTTCTATTTATATCCATCAACAAAGTCCACATCAGTCAATAGTTTGTCGTGTGTCATAACAGATGCAGCCTTCCATAGATTGATCTTCCCAGTTCCCACCGAGTCAGAAATGCCAGCCAGTCCCTGCTGCCAATCTGTTGCACTTTGGCCCCATCCGCCCCACCACCGGCTGTATGCCCTGCAACCTCCTGTACTGTACCCTCTAAAAGGTCACGCTAGTTATTCTCCTTCACAGGACTGCCTGCCTTCATCATCACAACAGGTTAACCCGCTACTCTGTCAACCTCATTTGGATATTATTCTAATGAATGCTGATATAATACATATGATTAAAAGAAACTGGCTTTGAAGTCGAGCTCTCCTCCCTGTTGGTGAAAAGTACATATTGACTTTAGAGGTTGGCCTCTTTTTGATGTTCTCTTTGACTTGGGAGACCTTGCTGCCAGTAATTAGAAGGATGGTTCTGGAGACCCGAGGGGGAAGCTGCATGTACTTAGTTAGGCCAAAGGTGTTTATAGCAGCAGACCCCAGCCCAGCCCAGCCCAGTGCTCATGTGGTTTCAGCCTCTACAATCCTTGTCCAAGTCATAAAAGGCTTAAAAAATGAGTTGCATTTTTCCGCCCGACAACATTTTTTTTTAAAAACTTTTTAACAGTTAGGTACTTTCTAAATATGTCCAATAAGAACACAGATTTCCCTTTTTGCAGTGCCCTACTGAACATAACCCTGTTGTCCAATTCTCTTCTCCTTCAATTCAATTCTCTTCTCCTTCACAGATTTAGACAAAGCCCCTCCTAGCTCTCTCCCTCCTCCTCTATCACACAGAAGCTATAGATATTGCGGTCATTTACAGTATGGCCTGTCTGCCTTGTTTATTTAAACCTCCTCCATTGTTCCCTCCTCTCCCAGCTGTTGAGACCATCAATACATCTGTTTCAACAGCTGCTAATTAGCAGGGTCTTTATTGTGGGCCAGGTTTAACCACAGGGTTGCCCAAGACACATTCACTCACACACACACACTGTTTACCCAGCGTCCCCTGCTCCCACCCACCGCCGCGACCAGTCCCGCCGGCCTCCCTTCCCGGTAGGCCCTCTGAGTAGGTGCTGAGTGGAGAGACAATAGCATGAATGGGATCCCCTCAGAGCATCCTCATTGTGTAGGATGCTCCCTGTGTGCTGCTGGGACTGCTGGCGCTCTACATGCGCTGAATTAAAACGCAGTTAAAAGACATACGCTGCAGACATGGATAGTTCTCTGTGTGAGAGGAATCAGTGGTCTTACATTTGCAGCTTCGGCCTCAGTACGAAAACTACTGCGAGAACCCGTAAAGAAGTGATAATTCTGCTGCATTTTAACACGATTTGGTTTTGAGTAAACTACTTTTTCCAGTGTTCAAAAACGGAATGCATCAGATGTTTTTATGAAAAGTGTGTTAACTTTGTCAAATCAAAATGGTCAAAATGCAGGAGCATTTGTGAATGTCTTCTTTCAGAAAGAGATAGCCATTGATGAAAAACATTGATTCAACCACCCGGGCACAATGTCACTTGACTGCTACAAGCTATGTTTGTCAGACTGTGATGGGATGTGTGTGTGTGTGTGTGTGTGTGTGTGTGTGCGTGTGTGTGTGTGTGTGTGTGTGTGTGTGTGTGTGTGTGTGTGTGTGTGTGTGTGTGTGTGTGTGTGTGTGTGTGTGTGTGTGTGTGTGTGTGTGTGTGTGTGTGTGTGTGTGTGTGTGTGTGTGTGTCTGTTCCTTGTGTTTTTACCAGAAGGTGCTGGAGAAAGTCATATGTGTTCTACACAAAAGATCAGTGATGTTACAATTAGTAATCATGTTCGATCTATTCATTGCATTTCTATCTGCGTCATTCTGAACAGTCTGTCTGTCCGTCCGTTGTGTTGTAGTGTTACCAGGAGGACGTAGAGGCGGTCCAGAGAGAGAGAGACAGGGCCCTGGAGCACATTCAACGTCTGGAGGAGGAAATACAAACACTGCGAACGTACCACAGGTGACACACACACACACACACTTCCCCTTTTAAAAATGCTACACCTTCACTATCATCTGCATAGACGATTCAAATATAGGAATCCCTATCTGCATAAGTGAACATTCACAGTTAATAGGAATATATGGTTTGTTGCTGCTTGGTACATTGATATGATTTCTGCTGTGGATATTGGATATTTAAAGGCACAACAGTGAAATATGATCAGCGATATATTAGTCTGCTTCGATGTGACTTAGCAGGATCTTAGTGGGAAGTCATTTGTGTCATCATATCTATAATATAATGTAATGCTCAATCGTGCATTTTTCCAATAGTACATTTTATGTCAACAAAAAGTATCCCATCTTTGATGTAACAATTGTAAAATACTGACCCTAGTAATAAAGTATTATATTCCAGTGTAATTTTGAATCCAATTCTGCACCAATAATACTAGCAGCAGGGAGAGTGTTACACATTCATGGGACCATAGATCCTTTCAATTGTATTTGGCTGAAAGAGTTGGGGGTGTCACACCTCATTTTAACTTCTTAATCAAATACAATTCTGCACAGCAAGACAGATCATCGCTCTCCCACTTATTAAAAATGAGAAGCATGTTCTGAGCCAGCTCTCCCTCCAACGTACTCAAGAAAATCCATATTAAAGAGTTAAAACTGGACCTCATATGCAGTGTTTGCTCTGGATTGAGATAGCTAAAATATGTAATTACACTCTAGTTAGACTTATAATATTAATCCGTGGGAACTTCTTTATCAGACGTTTTGGAAAATACAGAAAAATAAGGAAAGGTTGCTTTTTATTTGTCTCAGCTTTAATCCGCCAATGACAGTTTTTGTCATTTGTCACTCAATGGAAGAAATGAACGCTTTAAAAAAAAAAGAGACGAAAAACATGAGACACTTGAACTTCCAGCCGTGTAGATGTCCTTCATTGTGTATTTTCCGTTGGCTCAGAAAGTAGCCGTTCTGGTTTGGTAAACCTGACTCCTGTTCTTAATGTTTCCCATATTCTGCTAGTACGTTTTGTCATTTTTTTAAATTTTTTTATCTGCATCTCATCTGTCACGTGGTTGAGTGTTTGTCTGGCGTTGGTTAACACATTGTGACAGATCTATGGTCCTATTCCCACTACGAGATACGAAGAAGAGTCTGAGGAGCACGTTACATCGTTGCCTTAACTTTCGTTGTGGATGCCAACCAAACATTTTGGTTCGAGGCTCAAATTGACTGTAAATATCACTGTAGCCCCTGGCCATTAAGCACAAACTATTCAACAATGACAGAAACCTTTCTTCTCAAACATATGACACTATTGAATAATGTAACCAAACCATATTACACTCATGAATAATGCAACAATTTACATGCATGTATGTGCAGACAATTAAAGGATGTATTTTCTCGTCTGTATGCTACAAGACAAAATCACAGAGTTACTATAAGGGCGTGTCTTCATCAAGTAATGTTAGCCTATCACAAATGATATCTTTTTATCAATATCATGCAAATCATTACATATGGTAAAAGCAAATTGCGACTGAAAATGCGGGTATGAGTGAGTTCACCACAATAAGCTGTTTTATATGGAAGCCCATACCAGCCACAAAAAAAGAAAATGTTAATGATTTGTAAATGTGCACAATTAGTCTGTGCTTCAGTCTGGTCAACTGTAGACTACTAATAACAACCACAGCTCCAGGTAGCTTAGAAACACCTATGCGCTCTGATCACATGGGGGCCAGGGGAAACGTAGCATCATGTTTTTATAGCCCAAGCTACAGTATGTATTTATAGCCTAAAATAGGCCTATTTTATTTGTATTCTGAGAAGATGTGAATGTGATCAAATTTGGTTTATATTCACACTTCAGGTGGCTAGGCTACCTCTGCCTTTTTAAATCAATATTATTGACTTGAATTAATCAATTAACACAGTAGTGGTGACATACTGTATGAGTATATTTTTAATTACAGATGCAAAGGCCTATACGATGCAACCCTGCATAGGCCCATATAAAACCCTTTTTTTACAGCTGATTTATTACTGCTGTACGCTGCAACTTGGGTCCGAAGTTGGCTACGTTAGCCTGCTACCAGATCAGGAAAAATTCTGGGCCCCTGGAAAACAATTCCCTCCCCCCCACCTCTGAAATCACCACACAATGTTAAAAATTAAGGGGAGGGGGGACTACATTTGACATGTTTTTGGGGATGGGCTTCCATTGTTTTATTTGGCTCAGTGCAGCCGGCAGCTAATGTGACATTTTCAGAATGTCACAGGCTGTTACTACAATTTCAGGCAGGAACTTAATAAAGTTTCAAATATTAGGAAAATATCTATAGATTTCAGCTGTTTAAAAAAAATGTATCTGCTATTACCATTTATACTGTAAGAATGTTGGCTCACCGTGACAATTTTGTTCACACTGCCCTGCTCTAAGGGGGCAACTGTCTGGGGTAGTAGGCAAGACGTAGCAAGCACGCAAGTTTACATTTGAGTAATATGTGTAGCCGACGGTATTTTTACCAGAAGTGTAGTAAATGGGAAGAGGCTCTATGAGAACACTAGTAGGATTTTCTGAAGCCCCCCCACCTCACCCTGGCTTTACTCCTAGGACACTGAGGACGACATTGTTTTCTCCTCTTCTCAGACAATTTGTTTAGTGTGAAAACGAGAGAAAGAAAGCGCGAGATAGAAGAGTGAGTCTTGTACTGGTCCTGTGGTGCTAGACCTTTATGTGGGGAACCAGCCTTCGAGGCCCAACAAAGCCCAGAAGAGAAGATGGCCCGGCTATGTGTGTCTGTTTGCTCTGAGGATTCACTGGCCCTCTCCATTGTGTCCCCAGGATAACAACACACCCAATCATATGAAAGGGAGGCAGCAGACGTCAAATAAAAATAAAGAAGAAGAGAAGGGGCCAAAACGCTAGCGACCGGCCAGCCTACCCCGTCAAAACACAGACTCACATTATGGGGTTCCATGTTCAGAGAAACCCCTGTTGATAAAAAGAAAAAATAGGGAGAAATGTACTAGCCGATGGGGGCCAGTTGTTTTAAAGGGTTGACGTTGGAGGTGCTGGGGGCGGTGGGCTGAGGGAGAGGGGAGACGGCCGGTGCTTTGTTTGAGACCCAGCCAGACCAGGGCTGTGTTCCAAATGTGTCCTAAATGTCACCCTATTACCTACATAGTGTACTACTTTTAACCGGAGACCTATGAGCCCTGGTCAAAAGTAGTGCACTACATAGGGGAATAGGGTGCCATTTGGGACTGAACCCAAGGCTGCTGGAGGGAGTCAGTCAGCCCAAGCAGGACACGTATTAACACTCCGGACGGACAGACAGACGGCTCCCTGGGGAAGGCTGATTATAACGGAGGCTGAGTGGGTCGCACTTTAACACCTAAAAACTCAATAGTCATTTGCTTGGCTAGCAGACGGAAACAAGACAGGCTGCCTGGAGTTTCCTACTGGGGCTTCACTATATACGTTCATATCTGCACAAAACCCAGATGAAGGCTCCACATTGGCTTTAACAGTAAACAAGTATTTTTATCAACTTCCACTGTCCCTCTGGAGTTGCTGAATTTCGTCTTCACTTTCACGGGGCAATTTAGGTTCATTTTAAAGTGATACAAAACGTACGTCACCATCAATCCTGCCTGATTGAGTAACAACAAGGAAAAGTGAACCATTGCCTCAGACTCAGGGTTAGCCCTTCCTTTTCAGTCTGTGCTGCCCAATACATTTGGCGGATTGTCTGGGAGCCCTCCGAGCAAGCTAAACTCCATCGAGATAGAAACGGAGGAAGTAATTCAAAACGCACAGCAGCACCCTGGCAAACTCTCGAACCTCAAACCGAAATTGGTTTGTGTTCCTATATCGTAGGCAGATGATAGAAACGCGTTATTTAGGGACAAGCCAGTATAAACAGCATGGACACTCCTCCCAGTGCTGAGAGTGTCCCACTGTGATTTATTTCTATGGTAGTAGGAGCCAAGATATCCTGGTCCCAGATCTGTTTGTGCTGTCTTGCCAACTGCTATGGTCTTTAACATATTGTCATGCCAAACATGACAACGACCATAGTAGTTGGCTATACAGCATAAACAGATCTGGGACCAGTCTAGAGCCAAGGTACTGAAGGTGGCTATCCTCCCAGTTAATGTGGTTTGGCTTGGGATACTGTACATGTGTCATAAAAGGTGAGGTGACCTGGCTGCCTCTCAGAGGTGCCAAGGTAGGTAGGTGACACAAATGTTATCCTGTCCAGTACCTGGTGTACATGTCTGGTAACAGGAGAGGTCTGTGACCAGGCTCTCTCTGCTGACCTTGTGGTTTATTTGTTTAGAGCCCAGAGAGATAAGTCTCTATTAAATGGTATTTTACATACCCAGCCCTTAACAATCCCCCTCCACACTAACCATTAACCATACATACATCTTAAAATGGCACCCTACACCCTTTTATAGTGCACTGCTTTTGACCAGGGCTCATAGGGCTCTAGTCAAAGTAGCGTAAATAGAGGGAATAGGGTGCCATTTGTGACATACCCCAACTCTAGAATTGGAAGGCAGGTTCGTTGAGCTCTAGCGTCTGTGAGGTGTTATCTGATTGGGGGACTTAATGGCTAACTGTTCTGCGTTGCAGACTGTTCTGTAGGTCACTGGCAGAAACTGGAGCAGAAAGCCACCATGTTCAGAAACACAGAATGAATAGTCATGAGCATTCTATAGATAGACACAGATGCACAAGAGCAGGTGGGGAGATAAGAACGAGGAATCTGGAGCAGAACTTGTTGCAAATACTGTACTTCATGACAAGAAAGTCATGGGGCGCTTACTAGACCTATTTCTCACTCCAGCTAGGTATTTGGATGAAACACAGATGGATGAAATGTGATCAGATCAGTACAACAGGAACTTTCTAGCTAGATTAAACGGACACTCGTCCTCATGAATGGAACGTGATCAGCTCTAACAGTACAGTACATGCATGGCCTTGTGCTTTTGTTGTTGTTGTTCCAAGGAGTACTTCCCATGGAAGATGTCAGCACTATTCAATATTGGTGCTAAAATCCCCTAATTTTACTTTAATGTGATCCCAGTAGCAGATTTCAGTTAGAAACACAACTTCAAATGACCTCTCATCTGGTTTGTGGTCTCGTTTAACCACTCTCTCTCTCAATAGGTAGCTCTCTGTGTCTCCCTGGGAGAATCTCAATTGTCCTCCGTCCTCTCATTGCCTCTTTTTGAGAAACGTCATCAAGTAGTGGAGGCGAGGAGAGGAAAGGTTTCATTGCATGAAATGAGACTCCTCCACTCACGTGTCACCAGGCAACTGACGTTTACAGGGATGAAATCCCATAATAACGTTGTGAATTGATCAAAACAAATGTCGCTAGTTGTGCAATACATTTTACAGATACAATGAGAAGTAGCGTATTGTTTTTAAATGTGTGTGAACAACAACTTTTTCAAAGGTGGGCTGGCGGATTTGAAAACACTTCTGAAGCGCGAGGATACTCTCGTGCATCCTCTGCCGAAGTAGGTAATTAAGGAGGGGAGCAGACTCCTATGTTTGCCTACTAACGAATTGACACTCTCTTCGACTACTTATCGGTTTCCGGGTCAAAGAGGAGTCGAGGAGAAGACAGATATTTTGCCCAATTCAGAATCTCCCCCTCCATTCTCTCTCCCTGCTTCGTTCGCTCTACCAGGAAATGAAAGTGAACAGTTTGAGGACAATGTTTCTCTTTCCTGTTGATTGGTTTCCATGTGTGTTGTAAAGGGAGGGGTATAGTGTAGCTGGGGGGGGGCGAGGCGCGGTTGCCAGGGTCAGATAAGATAATCCATATTTAAGCAGCACTCCCCCTCCCTCCTCTGTCCTTGTTTGTCACTGTCATCGGGCCTTCAGACCCAATATGTTTACATTTAATTAAACAAAGCACACAAACGTTACATCACTTCCAATAGCTATCAATAGCACAGCTGAATTGATTACCCTCAGCTCTGAAAAACAAGAGGAAGCATTAAACAGGAGCTTCATCTTCCCCCTCTGAAACTCATTACAGGCCAGAATGACTGATATGATTTTAAAGCTATGTCCACACGCCTACCTGGAATGGCAGCAGAGACCTCTAGTCATTAATCTAGATTAGATTGTCAGCCGTCAGTGGACAACTGACTATAATGTCGCTCATAGAGCTAATGGAGGATAGAAAGGGTATTGTTATCTGACAAAAACCTTATTACCTAGCTCAGGGCTCTCCAACCCTGTTCCTGGAGAACTACCGTCCTGTAGGTTTTCACTCCAACACTAATCTAGCGCACCTGATTGTAATAATTAGCTGGTTGAGAAGCTGAACCAGGTTAGTTACGACTGGGGTTGGAGTGAAAACCTACAGGAGAGTAGCTCTCCACGAACAGGGTTGTAGAGCCTTGACCTAGCTAGTTACCTGCCCCTTCAATGAATGGGGTTGTTTTAATGTTTAGCTTTGAATTGATATTTAACTCTGCTGAGGTACAGTGATTTTTTTTTTTTTTAATCAAGCAAATTGTGGAAAATATATCATATAAATCTTTCAGTTATAGAAGTGGAATGCCCTGGGGTTATTGCATACTATGTTATATTGCAAGTCAAGGATTGTGTCATCCAATGGCCTTCACCAGATTGTTCAATGATGTTGATGATTATTATTTCTATTTTATCTCTGCGTCAATAACAGTGACTTGAAACTCTTGCTGAATTAAGGATCACATATTGGTCTTTAGAGAGGAGAGAGAGCGAGAGCCTCATTATCCAATCTCATTTTTAATCATATTGCCAGTGAGACATATTTTTCAAATATATTTTTTCAATTGATTGGACACATTCTTGTGGGATTGTCCAAAAATATGCAATGGAATTGGTTTGGGTTAATAACTGAACTGGGCAAGGGTATTGTTCCTGTACTGTAATCGAGTGAAGAATGGAGTAATACATCTGTAATAGGATTTGTCCCAAATGGCTCCCTGATCCTAGTTGGGCTCCTGAGTGGCGCAGCGGTCTAAGGCACTGCATCTCAGTGCATCTCACTACAGACACCTTGGTTCGAATCCAGGCTTTATCACAACCGGCCGTGATTGGGAGTCCCATAAGGCGGCGCGCAATTGACCCAACGTCATCCGAGTTTGGCCGGTATAGGCCGTCATTGTAAATAAGAATTAGTTCTTAACTGACTTGCCTTGTTAAATAAAGTACTTTTTCAAAAGTACTAATACTTTTGACCCATTGACCCCAACTCTGACTATGTATGCATCCCAGGTAAGGGACCATTTGGAATGTATACATAGTCAGAGTTGGGGTCAATGGGAAATGTTTGGTTTCCTCTCCTTCCCAATAGATCATGGGTTTTGTCAGCCCTTTACTAAGGTGAAGAGTACCCTACCACCCTATTGATAATATAACCACACCGATGTAGTGTTTACCTCAATCGTTCTCTAGTTGAGAGCTGCTTTCTCTCTCTTTATTTGAGAGATTTTCTCATCTCATTGGAAACACCTGTCTGCTTTCACCTTGCGCTCCTATGTCTCAACCAGTTTGATGCTCTCAGTCGCATACACACACACACACGCGCGGTCACACTCGTTTGATGCTTTCAGTCAGTCAGTCCCGTCAGTAATGTACGGTAATATATTCCACTGACATTCTGCTGCATTATTGCCTCCAGATATTGTCTCATGTAGTGACATAGCGTTTGAATATTAAACGTGTCTCTTTGCCACGGGGTGTTAATACAGAATAACGTTCCCTACTGTCAGTTAAACTGCAGGCATGCTTTCATTGGTTAAGGTCAAGTTTCTGTCTGTTTGTGTTAGGAATGTGTCCAGCTGCACTCTGACTGCAAAGTCAGAAGTGTAGAGGAAAGGAGACTTGTTGGTTGGAAGCCTGTTCAGTGCATCATCCCTGTACTGCACTTTCAAGCTACAAGAGCTACTATTGTATCATTGCAGCGACTTCTCATCCTTCCTTTGCTGTACTTGTGGTAGCTGAGGTTGTTTCCAGTAGTTGTGCCTCTTTGGTGTTCAGGTGACCCAGCACGTACAAATATTTTCCTCCCACCGAATTCAAAGCCAAAGGGTCATATCAATGTGTCAATCAAATATAATGAGAACTGCTTTTTTCAGAGTGCCTTGTTAACAGTCCTAACGCTATTGTTGTTAGCTGACACCCTGTAGCTTCCTGAAGTACCAGTATGTTGCTGGTGATGTGCTGGCGTTCATAGTTACATTTATAGATACATTTTAGTGTCTGTGTGATGATGGATTATTGTGATGCAAGGGAGAATTCAATTAAGCAGTGGTGGGAAAAGTATCCAATTGTCTTACTTTAGTCAAATTAAAGATGCCTTCATAGAAAATGACTTAAGTGAAAGTCACGCAGAAAAATACTACTTGAGTAAAAGTCTAAAAGTATTTGGTTTTAAATATATTTAAGTATCAAAAGTAAACGTATACATAATTCAAATAGCTTATAATAAGAAAATCAGACGAAGCATTTGTGTTTAGTGAGTCCTCCAGATCAGAGGCAGTAGGGATGACCAGGGATGTTCTGTTGATAAGTGAGTGAATTGGACCACTTTCCTGTCCAGCTAAGAATTGAAAAGTAAAAAGTACATTATTTTCTTTAGGAATGTTGTGAAGTAAAAGTAGTCAAAAATATAAATTGTAAAGTACAGATAAAAAAACGACTTAAGTAGTACTTTAAAGTATTTTTACGTAAGTACTTTACACCACTGCAATTAAGTATCATCTCATTTAATTCATCTTATCTCTCCCTACAGCTTGCACCAAGCCCAGTGTGAGTTACGGGCCACCAGTCAGACAGAGCAAGGGGCCTCATATCTCAGTTCTCCATCCCAGACCCTCCAAACCAAGCCCCTCCAGCCCAGGGAAGCCCCCTCTGGTCTGGTCAGTCCCCCCCACCAGCAGCCCCTCCTGGCTCAGCTCCAGAGAATGGCCTCAGAGCACCAGAACACCCAGGCCCAGCTACAACACTCCCAAGAGACAGCGAGGGAGGCCAACGAGAAAGTACAGAAGTGAGTAGCTAACTAGAGTACAACTCTGGTTTTACAGACCCCTCCGTAATGACTAGCCCATGAAAAACTGCTACTAAATCAAATGTACTTTCTCGACATCTGAAAATGAAGGTCAAATCCACCACCGCCAATTTAGTTTCACTTAATATAGACACGTTTTTTTAACCCCCGCCATGTTGCCCCATGACAAGAATTTGGTAAACGCATGCTCCTCCCTAGCCCCTGCAACAGATTCCCCACCCTTCCCATCCCCAAATCCTTCTCACCCCCCCCCCCCCCCCCCCCATGACTCCTGCTGCACCCTACCCCCATCCTCTTGACTTGTGCTAGGGGTGTCCATGCTGAAGGATAGTTGGTTACTAGTTGTCTGGGAGGCCTTCTCTTCTCAGTCCCAGCCTGATCTCTGCTGCTCCTGCATCCTCCCACAGTCACACTGGGGCCACCCGCTCCCCGCTAAACAAACAGCAGTCGCCCTGCTCATCTATTTGCCTGGTGAATTAACAGGGGGGATGGTGATGGGGGGGTGACAGTTCTCAGCACTGGGAAAACTGAAAGGCTTCCCCCCCACACCCCTCAGATTGGGAGGGAGAAAAGAGGGGATTCTGGTTGGTATTGTATTTAAACGATCCTCACTGGAGGGCCTCCATTATGCTTGGAAGATCACACAGTGTCTTCTACAACCTTCACTCTAAATGTAAAAACTAACGCACACTTCCCGTATGAAGGCAACACTGGTATGAAGGCACTGAACTGGTACTGTTACTGATGTTCTGCACTTTTATGGAATTTTTTTTGACTACTGGTTCCTAGTGTAGGCCAACAAGGTAGTGTTAACAATTTCAGAGCATGGTCTGGGACTGGGACATCTTTCAGTCAGATCCTTTCCCAGAAAGAGGTCTGTCAGGGGGGTTAGATGTGTCAAGGTGTGGAGGGTGGGTAGAGACTGCGGCCCAGGCCAAGGATGAGCAGCAGCAGCATCAGAAGAGAGTCACACTCGACCGTTAACTGACCCCCAGATGGATGGCCCTGGTCCTGCTGGGATGCATCCCAGATGGCACCCTATTCTCTATAGTGCACTAGGGCTCAAG
Source organism: Oncorhynchus mykiss (assembly GCF_057628025.1). Classification (NCBI taxonomy): domain Eukaryota; kingdom Metazoa; phylum Chordata; class Actinopteri; order Salmoniformes; family Salmonidae; genus Oncorhynchus; species Oncorhynchus mykiss. Next base: position 41,553,246 of record NC_143040.1, read on the forward strand.
TCAAAAGAAGCTCATTATATAGGGAAATAGGGCACCATTTGGGTTGTGGTGGTGTGGGAGTCAGTGGGAAGCAGCGCTGACGAGGGCCCCGTCGCACGGCTGTGAGAAGAATGCACGAGGAGCCGAGTTACCTCGCTCTCTCCCCCCTCACCCCTCATCACCCCCTAGAGGACACGGCTTGCCAGAGGAAACGGAGAGGCGGCCCAGAATGTGGCACCTGAGTGCCGGGGGCTGACTGTCCTGCAGCTCCATTGATGGAGGGGCTGAGCAGAATGTCTAATGACCTATCTGAAGCTGCCTGCTGAATCAAAATTGGCCATGGAGGAGACGAAAGGACACAAAGACCCTTTTCATCAGGAGGTGGTGGTCCTCGCCCGCTAGTTACGGGCACGCTACTTACTGCTGTCTTTCTCTCCCTCTCTCATCATCATCATCATATCTCAGAGCCTTTGCTGCTCTACAGTGCTTTTTGTTTTACGTTACAGCCTTATTCTAAAAAAATGTTTAATTTTTTTTAAATGTCCTCATCAATCTACGCACAATAGCCCATAATGACAAAGCGAAAACAGGTTTTAAGATGTTTTTGCAAGTTTATAAAAATAGCATCAAATTGATCAGAAATACAGTGTAGACATTGTTAATATAGTAAATTACTAATGTAGCTGGAAACGGCAGATTTTTTATGGAATATCTACATAGGCCCATAATCAGCAACCCTCACTCCTGTGTTCTAATGTCACGTTGTGTTAGCTAATCCAAGTTTATGATTTTAAAAGGCTAATTTATCATTAGAAATCCATTTGCAATTATGTTAGCACAGCTGAAAACTGTTGTCCTGATTAAAGAAGTAATAAAACTGGCCTTCTTTAGACTAGTTGAGTATCTGGAGCATCAGCATTTGTGGGTTCGATTACAGACTCAAAATGGCCAGAAACAAAGCCCTTTCTTCTGAAACTCATCAGTCTATTCTTGTCTAGGACTTGCGAGGCGTCTGTTTCTCAAACTAGACACTCTAATATACTTGTCCTCTTGCTCAGTTGTGCACCGGGGCCTCCCACTCCTCATTCTATTCTGGTTACAGACAGTTTGTGCTGTTCTGTGAAGGGAGTAGTAAGATCTCGTAGCGTTGTACGAGATCTTTTATTTCTTGGCAATTTCTCGATTGGAATAGCCTTCATTTCTCATTTCTCAGAACAAGAATAGACTGATGAGTTTCAGAAGAAAGGGCTTTGTTTCTGGCCATTTTGAGCCTGTAATCGAACCCACAAATGCTAATGCTCCAGATACTCAACTCGTCTATGTGACCCCAAACTTGAGTTGGTGTTATGTAACTTTCTTATGAGTCATCGTTGTAACTGTTGAACATTGCATTTTCGATGCCATGTGTAACTGTATTCATTATTGATTATATACTGTATATGTATTGTTTAAACACTTTCTGAGCTTTAAAACCTTGATAAATACGAACAAGTGCACCATCCATCCAGTACAATGCACACTCTACTGAAACACTGGTAGCTTATATTTTACTGCTCTATTGCAAGAAGAGTCTAATTCGGCGTTGTTTAGAATGAATGCGAAGAGCTGCGTGTTTACTCCATCTTATTCCAGCTATAATTGTTGGTTTTGCGACACTGAATTCTTAATCAGGATTTATGTTTTCTCTGGCTGCTCCCCGGCGTGTGTGTTTGGGTTTACTGGCCACCCTTGGTAAACAGTGTTGTTCCAAATCCCCACCAGTACACCTTGGACAGAGACACACACTAGCTGGAACTGTCTAAACGTGACAGAGAGGCTAATGCATATATTTAAAAATGCAACGAGGGGCTGCACCATTTACACACAAGGGGGACAAGGTGTGTGTGTGTGTGTTTGTGTGTGTTTGAGGGGGGGGGGGGGGGGGGGGGATTTCTTGCCTCGTGTTCATGTTAACTAGTTAGGTGGGCCGTGTTTGCCTGTGTGTATCAGTGAGTGTTGGCCTGTGTGCGTGGCCTGTACATTCAGTGGCTGGAGTGTTTGCATGGCCTTTGTGTCTTGGACCTTTCTTAAACATTAGCAATCCTCTTGGCCTTATTTTCTCTCCCCATTGCTAATATGTTGATCTCTCCTCCACAGCAAGCTGATGTTACACACAGCGCTAGCCGCCGTGTCATCCTCACCACGCATAAATAAACACAGGTTTGTGGTGGCGATGACTCGCCATGTTGAGGAAAACAGATGGAGAATAACTTTCCCGGACAGACAATACCTGGGTCACACCACTCCCAGATGCTGCCTGATTACCAGCCAGTCGGTAGAAACCCTTGGCAAAGCAGATTGGCAGGTCACAGCTTAGACAGTCTCGCAGGCAGCGCAATTCTCTGGTTGCGTCCCAATAATCTCTCCATCCTGCTGAAGTGTGGCCTCGTTCACTACTCCCCACAAATTGAGTGTTTGTATGAGCTAGAGGGAGTTTCCATTTACCAGTCATTTCTTTTCAAATCCATGAAGGGAAGTGAACCAGTGCACACTTTGGGGGAAAGAAGAGATCATTTTGACGAACCCTCAGGCTCTTATCAGACCATTACAACTGAGCTGCTGAGGGAAAACAACTAGTGCACTGTGCTTCAAAGATGAGAAGACCGCACTCCCTCAAAAATATCAGCAATGGGTCTTTCTTCCTTGCCCCTCCTTGTGTAAAGGGGTTTGTTATTTCAGGGTGTGTGCGTGCGTGGCACATGCACAGTATCAGGAATTTAAGAATACTTCATCAACATCCACTCCCCCACCTTACAAGTCAAGGTTACATTTAAAAGGTAACTTTGATATAATAGACTGCACATGAATAGTTAGTTGTTTTAATAACTACAATGACTAAAGATTTAACTTGTGATTTTTGTTACGGTATATATGAAAAATCTAAGTGAAAATGATTTTTTTTGCAACTATTACAATACAGGAGCAGTGTAGCCTTTCCACTTGGGTCAAGTTTATTATTTCCATATCAGTGATGTCACGGGGAGGACGGGGGATAAGATTTTCATGGAAAGAGCTTTAAATCCTCACTCTATAACAAAAAGCCTGCTGTATGCTGGGGTTCAGTCCCGGCTTTCTATTCTAATTTCATTCACAGTTGGAGATTTTCCCTGTCTAAGTGCTCCCAAAGTTTTGAATTCTATGGAAGAAGAATGTTTGCACTTGGAAGAAAACTTCCATTGCTTCATCAACTATTAAAAGAACATTTATTTTCACATTTTGTTCACTCGTCACGATGTGCTTGTGTCCTTCATGATTGAAGGGCAATTTTTGCTACATGTAATCTAGTTAATTTCCTCCTATTTAGCACTATGCTCTTCACCTGTCCATGGTGCTCCTGAAGATCCCATTTCATTTGGCTTTATCTGATTCCCTTTAGTGATATTATAACCATGGAATTAAACTCAGCCAAAAAAGAAACATCCCTTTTTCAGGACCCTGTCTTTCGAAGATAATTCGTGAAAATCCAAATAACTTCGCAGATCTTCATTGTAAAGGGTTTAAACACTGTTTCCCAGGCTTGTTCAATGACCCATAAACAATTAATGAACATGCACCTGTCGAACAGTCATTAAGACACTTAACAGCTTACAGACGGTAGGCAATTAAGGTCACAGTTATGAAAACTTAGGACACTAAAGAGGCCTTTCTACTGACTGTGTGAATGTGCCTTAGGCATGCTGCAAGGAGGCATGAGGACTGCAGATGTGGCCAGGGCAATAAATTGCAATGTCCTTACTGTGAGACACCTAAGACAGCGTTACAGTGAGACAGGACGGACAGCTGACCGTCCTCGCAGTGGCTGTTCTGCAACGTGTAACAACACCTCCACAGGATCGGTACATCCGAACATCACACCTGTGGGACAGGTACAGGATGGCAACAACAACTGCCTGAGTTACACCAGGAACGCACAATCCCTCCATCAATGCTCAGATGGTCCGCAATAGGCTGAGAGAGGCTGGACTGAGGGCTTGTAGGCCTGTTGTAAGGCAGGTCCTCACCAGACATCACCTGCAACAACGTGGGCACACAAGCCCTCAGTCCAGCACAATCCCATCGTCGCTGGACCAGACAGGACTGGCAAAAAGTGCTCTTCACTGACGAGTCGCGGTTTTGTCTCACCAGGGGTGATGGTCGGATTCGCGTTTATCGTCGAAGGAATGAGCATTACACCGAGGCCTGTACTCTGAAGCGGGATCGATTTGGAGGTGGAGGGTCCGTCATGGTCTGGGGCAGTCTGTCACAGCATCATCGGACTGAGCTTGTTGTCATTGCAGGCAATCTCAACTCTGTGCGTTACAGGGAAGACATCCTCCTCCCTCATGTGGTACTCTTCCTGCAGGCTCATCCTGACATGACCCTCCAGCATGACAATGGAACCAGCCATACTTCTCGTTCTGTGCATGATTTCCTGCAAGACAGGAATGTCAGTGTTCTGCCATGGCTAGCGAAGAGCCCGGATCTCAATCCCATTGAGCACGTCTGGGACCTGTTGGATCGGAGGGTGAGGGCTAGGGCCATTCCCCCCAGAAATGTCTGGGAACTTGCAGGTGCCTTGGTGGAAGAGTGGGGTAACATCTCACAGCAAGAACTAGCAAATCTGGTACAGTCCATGAGGAGGAGATGCAAGCAGTACTTAACGCAGCTGGTGGCCACACCAGATACTGACTGTTACTTTTGATTTTGACCCCCCCCCCCCCCCCCCCCTTTGTTCAGGGACACATTATTCAATTTCTGTTAGTCACATGTCTGTGGAACTTGTTCAATTTATGTCTCAGTTGTTGAATCTTGTTATGTTCATACAAATATTTACACATGTTAAATTTGCTGAAAATCAACGCAGTTGACAGTGAGAAGACGTTTCTTTTTTTGCTGAGTTTATATTATCATTGAACGAGATAAAAACTTCTCAAGTCCTGTGAAATGTTCCTATTTGAAAATACACAAAATATTCTTTAGTCAAAGCCAATTTCCCTACATCTTTGACCATAACATAATTCCAGTTGGATGCTTTTTAACTAAATAGCTAGGAATATGAATATTGACTCTGGTAAAAAGAAAAGAAAAATACAACCCGCCAATAAACATGTGTAAAATCACATCCGTATTTCAGTAGCAGACCTATAATAGTCTGGATAGGTTAAAATTAGAATGTGTGATGATGACTGCATGTTTTGGCCAGCTTCACATGTCTTGTTTCCAGAGAGCCAAAAAAGCAATGTGCTGTTTCCTCCCTCTCTCACCCAGCCTCTCGCTCCAAAAGCATTTCTCTCCTGTCTCTCACCCGCCCATCAATTCACTGTGATTTTCATCCTGTCAGGGAATCATTTGCTTTTCTTTTCAGCCATAAGGACACCATTATTGTCCTGCCCCTCTGCCAGGAAAAACACTAGATCTGAGAGAGAGAGAGAGAAAAAAAAAAAAAGAGAATCAGTGTATTTCAATGATTTGTACAGTCGGTTTGGTCTGACTACCACTTAAAGAAGCATCTACATCCTACCCCCGGTCTGCCTTGTAACAAGTGTATCCTTGTGTTAGTTAGGGTGTGCTGGGCACCACTGCACCAGGAGAGGTGCATTCATTCCTCACACCCTCTCTTCATCTTTCTCTTCCCCTCTTCCTTACCCCATCTCCCTTTTTTCCTCACCCTATCTCCCCATTATTACTCCCCCTCCTCCCTTCCCCTCTCCCCTTCTTCCTCCCCTGTCTCCCTCTCTTCCTCCCCATCCCTATATTTGGGGTTCCTCTACATGTCTTTGGGTCATTAAAGAGCACTATATTAAACCCATGTATTATAATGAATGGTATTCTCTTTGTCACCTTGCAGGTTGGAGCGGCTGGTGGAGGTGCTGAGGAAGAAGGTGGGGACAGGCAGCGTCCGGACAGTCATCTGACTGAGACTACGCCGGGGGAAGCAACAGTGAGTCCACTCAGTTCCTGGCTCTGTCCTGAATGGCACCCTATTCCTTATAAAGTGCACTACTTTTGACCCGTGCCCTACACCCCTATAGGCCAAAAATAGTGAAGGCATTAGGGTGCCATTTGTGATGCAGCCCCTGTCTGCTCTGCCCGAACTGGAGCAGCCTGAGCGACTGTCCAGTCGAACGGCCACATCTGGTGTCCAGGCTGCCTCCCTGCCTGCCCAGACCCGGGCTGTTGTGTTTAACGCTGTGTAAACACACCCAAGCCTTAACTGGGCAAACAGTTGTAAGAAGTGCAGCACTCCAAAGCCTCATTCCAGGCTGGGCTCAAACTGAATCGTAAACTGTTTAACCACTTGGGTTGTTGGTCTGTTGCTGCCCACTCTCTTTTTCCCTCTTTCTTTCTTAAATTCTACATTTTACCTTACTAAAAATCATGTTACATTTGTTTTGTCATCAACTAAATTGTGTGTTGCTGTTTGTGTTGCTGCCTATCTCTGTTACAAGGGAGATGCCTATGTGCCTTACTTTTATTGATAAAATATGTATTCTCTTTGATATCCCAGATCAATACAGTGTCCTGACATACACAGTATTTCATTGAAAAGGTTAGTGCTGTATTGTAAAGGTTGCTGGTGCTGCCTGGATTCGGCGTCGATGCTGCCGCGGGCCAAAATAATGTGATTTATATAGTCAACTCCATGATGCTCTCAAATCAAATCAGTCATGGAATTTGTGATTTGAAGAACGTCACCTATCAACTTCCTGTATTCTTGCATCTGTTGTATTATAAAGTTAGTATTGCTGTGATAGTTTATGGACATTTTATGGTGTGAGTATTGTATGAAATAAAACATATAAACAACTGCTAAAAATGTGTTTCATCCTTTAATCTGGTAACTCAACACTATTTACTCTACTCAAAGACAAAAGGTGTGACATTATTAGTCGGCCACTGAAAATGTTGTTTTATTCTCGGGACTTTTTTTCTTCATTTTTTATAAAGGACTTTCTCAACTCAGTCACGACCATTATATCCCCATGGATTGATATAAACTTCTATTTGAAGATAAACCTGTCTTTTTTCACACTTCTGTGTATCTAAGGTTCAGCTCTCAAAGTGTGCTAATTTAGAACAGGTCTTAAAGAGGTTAAAAAAATAAACCCACTACCTCTGATATTCATTTTGTAAGATCCATATGACAAAACTCTCTAAATTACACAACTGTCGTATTTGTTCTCTCGCTGACTAAAGGTTTCATGAAGCAATATTAAGTTTTTAGAAGTATTCAAAGTAGGTCAAAGTATATAGAGAGGGGTATATTTTTGTAACTCCAGTAGTCCATGCATATCCATTTCATGGAACATGAACTTCTTTCTAGGCTTTATAGAATTACATTTTAAGCAGAGCTTTAAATCTCTTAATTTTAATACATTTGTATTTTGTCCGTAGCACTATTATTTTTGGCTATTGTCATATCCTAATTGGCCAGATTTTGACAAAGGCATTGCACACTAAAAACAAATGGTTCTATATAGTACCACATAAGGGTTATTTTGCTTTTAACCATAGTGGATCCCTTTTTGGGGCTATATTGAACCATTTTTTGAAGGTCTTTAAAGAACCACGATCATATGGTTCTAAATGGAACCTGTATGGTGCTATAAATAACCCTTTCCTAAGGTTCTATAAAGAACCGTTCAAAAAATGTCATATATCGCACCAAAAAAAAGGTTCTGCTATGGTTATGACCCTTTTTGGGGCTATATTGCGCCCTTTTGTATGGTTCTTTATAGAACCTTTATGGAGAATGGTTCTATACAAAACATTTCTCAATCTCAAAGGTTATTTGTGGATCCTTTTGAAGAACCATACAGGGTTTGTTATTCTGGTCAGCCGTATTATATTGTTAACATTCTGTAGGTGTTATTATTGTGTTAATTGACAAGTTGAATTAGGTGTGGTAGCGCTGGAACAGCTGGGGCTCCCTGAGTAGAGAATTGAGAACTACTGATTTAGTCAACTGTTCTTAATGGATAGAGATCCTGTTAAATTATTGGAGGGGCTATGTCATAAACCCTCAAAGTTCCAGAACGGTGTGAAAATGGCAGCCAAATTGGTCAGGGAGAAATCCAAACTAGTCTAATTGGAATTGTTGTTTTCCTGGAAAACTGTGAGTGCTATTATATGATACAATATCAGTAATTGTTGCATTTACAACTTGTCTAAGTCCTATCATCAACTGATTTCTGGCAGTGTATGGCTGTGGATTGACTGCATTGTTTGAATGGAATTTGGGCAGTTAATTAGAAAATGTATGGAATCATTCCTCTTAAACTGGCTGTCTAGCTAGCTAACAAACATGCAGTGTAGATACATACTTCAAATTCATTATTTAACACTATCTTATCCCAGCACTGGCAAACATGGCATGGTTGACCAACTCCCTGACCAACATGGCTAACCTTTATCCCATCATAACAAGGTTCATGTCCATTCTAGTATTCCCTGGGCAAGGGTGAGTCTTTCACAAGGCCAATCACTGGCCATAGTGATATATGACATGTGATGGCATAACACAACAGATGAGAAACTGGAATGACACTCACTCACACTTGCACAAAAAGAGCTGTGAGCAAACCATGCCCCCAAATATCCAAATGAGCTGCTGCCCCAACATTTTAATTATCACTACATTTTAATTAGCACTAAAAGAGCAAAGAACCCTTTTGTGAACTGCAAAGGACCTTTGAAGGGCTCAAATGGTTCTTTGCATCATTATGGTTCCACATAGAACCATCCTTCCCAAAGAACCCTTGAGGAACCATTTTTTCTTTGTGTGTACTGACTTTGAGAAAAAGATGTTGTGGTCTAGAGATGGATGCAAAGAGAGAGGCACTATCCATGGATATATTGTTCATTTATCAGTCTCTCATTTTCCTGCACCTCTCTCTCTCTCTCTCTGTCCTACCTCTCTGTGGTCCCTATTTGCATACTAATAGTTTATAAACATGAGGGCCGAAGAGATCAAGCGACCTTTACTACAGATTATACACCAAACAGTTAAATTCGCATCGTGTATGTTCCATTTTTCGTAAATTGATGCGTTGACCCTTATGAGCCCTACATTCCTCCCGCTGTCCTTCGATTAAAAAAAAAGCTATGCCCGTGGTGAGATTTGTGTACCCATACAAGATCGATTATGTAATCAGAACTTGTGTTGGATGGTTGGATGCACGGTTGCCATCAAGTTGCAGTCCAAAGACAGGAGGGGTAGGGTAGAGAGTACCTTCCTCTCAGATAATGCTGGAGCTACAAGCTTGTCGATTTCATCTGCGCTGGTAACCGTGGAGATCGCACAACGTGGGTGTCCCCACTCTTAATCCCACTAGGTCCTCCAATCTATGTTTCTCCGTCAAATAATCCGCCTCGTTCTAAATAAGGAGGCAAAATATTTCACTTTGTTGAAATCTGAAAACTTTTGATATCCCTGGTTATCCCCAAATCGGCCGCGCCTCCAATTGTGCGTTATGCGTTGTTATGATGATCGCACACACTAGTACAAATAAAATGCCTAATGTGTAGGCTAGCCTATAGGTCTCAATTTGTATTATGGTTCAGTTCAATATATCTTGACTAGGCCTATAGAAGCCCATTTGATATTTATTTTGAAATGTTATTTTGGAGTCTGATCCTTGATTTATCCTGTGTAGTTTACTATCTTGGTCTCGGTGTAAAGGATTGTACACGGGTGCACCATAAATAAGAGGAATCCCGATTAACCCATTTTGAGAACCAATCGCATGATGAAATGACTACAAAACAACTTTTTTTTATACGCTTTAATTAAAAACGTGTTCAGGCAGCCCAGTTGTGAATGGATTGCAGAGAAAAGCGTGACTGATCCTGTTGCTATAACGACAACAAATATATCCTGTCTTTCCTTCCACTTTAACGCACTCCATACATACATGTATTCTTTGTGGACCTTCTTTTCTAGTAACAATGTATGAAACTGGAGGCTAATTGGCAATAAAATGGCAATGTCCATGAAGCACATATGTTGTAAAGCCTTGGCCTATGTGAGAAGCATGCCATTTGGAGAGGAATGTGCCTATTGCACAATTATAAAAAGTGGGCCATAGTTCATTCTCCTGGCTATCTCGTTGTTTACAGTGTTGCATAATATGGTTAGTTGTTCTTTTGATATAGGTAGACTATGCATGGTTTACATTTTTAACTATAGATTATTTGGGCGTTCCGTAGTAGACTGTCAAATTGTTTAATATTTAGTTTATATAGCAAATTCTGTTTGTTCATAGTGCCACATTTTATTTTATTTAACAGACTGGTAGCCTAGTATTTAATATTTGGATAGCTGGTATACATGTTTAATACCTTCCATTTGTCTGATGCATAGCACTATTCTGTATCCTCCTTTGTTTGTTCGAACTTTTCCCGTTACCCTGCAAAGAGAGCAACCAAAAAAAAACAACCAATTGGGTTGTCCCCTTAGTGTGGCCTCAAATGGATTAATGAAGACACAAAACACCATGGTCTCGTAGCAGGCAGGCAGGCCGAGGGACCACCAACCTGACAGTCGATGTATATTAGGAGGACACAAAGCCCTAATAAACTTCTTCCGTATAATTTTTAATGGAAAACCAGCTGCTTCTAAAGCTGATTTCGGATAGAGATCTCTCCCTCTTCTCCCTCGGCCTTTGAAAGCTCCTTTCTTTCGTCTTTGAATCTGAAGGGGTATTGCTTTGCTCTTTTCGTTGGCCAAGCACAATTGTGTTATTGGAGATAATTAATTCAATCCCCATCAAAAGGTATTAGAAGCGCCTTGGCCCTGTAGTGGCTTTCTAAACTCAGAATGAAAAGACGGAGAAGAAAGGTTTACGGGTAGGCTCGCTGATGGTCGCTTTTGAAGTAAAGGGGTCTGCGCATTGTTGTCGAAATTTTTGTCCATAAGGGTGAAGAAAGCGCCAGGGCTTTTGATGGGGAAACGTGAAATGCCACATAAGTTGGAAAACAAGGCGCTGCTGAAATCTCCATGCTGGACACTGCCTGCTGATAACATATGTCACACATTACTAAAGGTTGGACGACTTGAATAATGTAGTTCAAATTTAATGTGTAGAAAAACACGTATAACCTGTACGCCAAGGCAATTGAAAACTAGGCATATAAATAATAATAATAGCCTAATCATAATAATAATAACATGTTTATTATTGTAATTATCGACGTGTATATAATAAACCCTTTCAGCGTAAGAATATGTCTATATAATTACTACTAAATGTACCTTCATAAGTTATTAATTCATATTATCTTATATGAGGGCATAAAGGCGTTTATATGTTGGTTTAGACTATTAAATACTAAAGTGAACAGCTATTATGGGTTTCAATGTGATATGCTCTTACACTAAATTATACACGGTGTAGCCTAGAAAAAAACACCTCGTTGCCTTTTTCAGGTGAAAAATAATGCATGATATTCTATATAAATTAATATTTATATCTTGTTTGAACGTTGAGGTATGCCCTAATAGCAAATATTTCAATCAGAGTCAAACACAAAAGTCACTGACAGGTTTGCTCTGTTTTTATTTGCTGTTTCACGTTCGACACAAGGTGGTTTCCATACTGGATCACACGCTGCAAAGTCTTTTTTCAACAGCTGGGGAAACTAATGAACAAGATCTGTCCAAAGTTCAAACATTTCTCATGGAAACGCTGAGTCCTTTTCTCCACAAATTGAGGATGATGTTATTGGAATCTGCTAAGAACACTTTGCAATAGAGTTTTAATTAGGAGAATAAATACATGAATCACTCGGTGCATTTTGGATGATCTGCTGGGGTTGATCTGACCATTTTAAAGGTTTATTGCCAGGCATATACTGGTCAATACCATATTATTTGCCTCTAACATTGTACACCTTCAGATACAGTAGGTCTATGAAGTAGGTTATAATGGGCCCATCAAATAATGTCGGTGGGGACCTTGATCCAAACGACTTTACAAATAATCTAGATCATATCTGGAGTAAGCGTGTTTCTCCGTTAAATGTGTCAATTTGTGGTCCATGCCCTCTTTGATAGTCTTGTCGTTCATTAATGAACACTGTCATTATGGCAAAATGACTGTAATAGCATATATCGCAATCATTTTATTGTCAAAATCATGTATCATCTTGAGGTGAAAATAACAAAAATGCAATATGAACGTTGGCCTAAATTCTTCCGGGAAAAATATCCAATCGTTGCAGGACAATAGGCCAAATGTTATCCATATTTAAAGTGACCAACAATAAACATTTTAATAGTCACCATTTAGGATATTATAGTCCAAAATTGATTTGAAAAAGATACAAATGAAAGCATACAAAATTAGGTTTTTAGATAATGTTCATATTAATGTCAGTTCATCTGGAGTTGGCTAAAGGTACGCCTCGAGCATATCAAACTCATTCGCAGACAAGCTTCTCAGTTGTTCCAAACACAGTTAATATATTATCTAAATGAACATAGCTTCTTAAAATGTTATTTTATTTATTTAAAACAAGTAAGCTTGAATGTGTCTGTGGAAATATAAACTGAAAAACAAAACACAGACCACAGGCCTATGGCATAAGCCTATAAAGCCTCAATTCTCCGCGATATTTTCACCACACTCAATTCAATTCTCCACGTTATTTGCGCATCGGGGGGCAATTACATGATAATTAAACACATTTCACGGTTACTCAGCCAAAATGTGTGTCTACAAAATACCATGATCAAAGTCAAATCTGTTCAGGTTCACGAGCCGCATCATGTAGGGTTACGGTTCACAAAAAGATGCTTTGGTCTTTCCACGATATTGTTAAAAATCCATTTACAACACGCCGGAATCCTTTATGAGGTAAAGCTCTGCGGCTGTATTTCTGTTAGATTTGGCTTTAGCCTTGCTCATTGATCAAAAACTTGCGGTGCGTCAACCCAAGCGAGCATCAATACAGTTAGCATTTATGAACTTTACAGAGATATTACAATTATATTGAATACACTTTAGATGTGTCTATCAACGGTTCATAACCTAATTTCATATGGAGATACATTCATGATACAATATTTTACGCAATAGCTTACAAGACTGAACAACAAAGCTGGCTATATGTCACTCTGACAGAAGCTTTAGACCATATAATTAATACACTCTCTTTACAATGGTAATGAAATTGTTTTGTAAGGCTTCATTTTTAAACTCAAAACGTTACAATTCATATTGTTCCTGAATTATTTGGATATGCGTAAAAGTTGGAACAGTTGCGTAATTGAATAGTACTTTTTTACGCCTCATGCACAGAATAGCTTCTTCAAAATTAACTTCAGAAATACCAACAATCAGTGAATAAATCGTATTTGTTTTATTTGAAAATGAACAAGAAATAAGTTAAGCACATGCAGAGACATCAAAACAAACAGAGAAAGATAAAACGCTGACATTAGGCTGCACATAAAAATCACACATTTTCTGGTTTGAAAAATACCACAAAAGACATACAGTTGTCATGTATAAAGAAATACACATTTTTATTTATAATGCATTTCCACGTGGAATTTAAGATTGTTATACAAGATTGGTTTGTAAATATGTTTGTCAGATATTTAGCAAATGAACCAAAGCAATGCGTAAAATGACAACATCCATTTAAAAAGTAAGCTATCTGGAACAGACGGGTGTTTGTCGCTTCACCTGTCTCACGCGTTCACGAGACCTTATTGACCTTCATTCATGCACATAGTAACACACATGGACATATTCATCGTGGGTACTACAAGTTTGGGGAATACAACATTATTTTACAAGCTCAAAATTGTTTTAAATACACTAGCAATGATTTACGACTGGATATACAATCATTCAATGGTAACACTTTACAGTATAGGCCTATTGTATTTTACTCATACACATTCTTATACATTAAAGTAACAGTCCTTATGCACCAGGTGCATGCAAAAAAATATGATCAATGTTTTCTGTCATCCTTTTATCGAGCACTCTAAAAATGAGAAGATACTAAGAAGTGTTGAGGACTGGTCTGGAATACACACCTTGATAGTATGACGCCTCTATTGCGGATGGGTCCATGGCTCTGCCAGCCATGGACGCGCTGCCGAGGGGTAGACTGGAAGACATACTTGAGCCGTAGGAAGAGTATTGCAAAGCTTGCTCGTAGGCTTTCAAATCCAGTTTGTGCTGTTGCTCTGAGGATGACATTAAATTATTTATTGAAAACGGGTGGTTGAATGAGTAATGGGGATCCCCTTTTAGGTGCAGATGGGACTCGTGCGCCATCGAGTGCGGAGGTAAAGGGAGAGAGGACAGGGACGTGGCCGAGCTGGCCACGGGGTGGAGAGGCGGCCCGCTGCTCTTTAGTTCAGAGCCGCTGCCACTGCTCCTGTGGTCCATGCTGTGAGGGCTGGAGGACTGGTTGGAGAGGGAGTTGGAGTCCACATTCCCAGTCTTGCTGTTGGTGTTCTCGCTCGAAGGCGACCCAGAACCGGACTGGTCTTTCCTTCCGTCCCCTTTACTTGAAGATATCTTTCTATTTTCGCATTTAAAGCGCTTTTGTCTGCGTAGGTAACAACCGTTCTCGAACATATTTCCTGAATCTGGGTGCAGGGCCCAGTACGAACCTTTGCCTGGCTTATCCGGTGACCTAGACACTTTGATGAAGCAATCATTAAAAGACAAGGAATGGCGAATGGAGTTCTGCCACCTCTGTTGGTTCTGTCTGTAGTATGGAAATAGGTCCATTATCCACTGATAGATTTCGCTAAGCGTGAGCATCTTGCTTGGTGCTTGCTGAATGGCCATGGTTATAAGGGATATGTATGAATACGGAGGCTTTGCGTGCGGGTAGCTTCTCCTGAACGACTTGTTGTCCCTTGCTCGGTTCAGGTTGGGCTGAGTATAGGACATTGGGCTCATAGTAGGGCTCATGCTCGCGTATGGATTCATAGCGTTCATGGAAGCCTGCTGAGCCGACATCGCGCCCATGTTCGAGGGGCTAAGGGCAGTGCCCATTAACGGTACCCCTCCACCCATTCCGTTCATCGCACTGGACGCGCTCGGGGGCATCCCTGTCATTGTCCCGGGGCTTAGTCCGGCTCCCAGGCCGGGGTTGGCGTAAGACATATTGAAAGAACCTGAGGTCATATTTCCATTAGTAGACATACTCATGTAACTGTTCATATTGTTCATGGAACTCAGTCCTGCATTCATGCCGTTGTTCACCATGGGCGAATATACCTGGAATAACAGGAGAGAAATGTGATCACAACAATGCATTGGTCTTCCACACACTCAAAGTGCTTACGTTTTTATTCTGCTGAAATCGACTGTGTAATAATGTTAGGCCAATAATAATGAATACTTATGAATATTAGGCTGTTAATAAACACAAAATATTTAAAAACTTAACGAATTTAATTCATTCGATTTGACTAAAAAACACGAGATTAATTTTGAGAGCTTTTAAACAGCAGCATCAAAACAGTGCAGCCTGGTCCATTTATATGATATATCTCAAACTCAAACAACATCGTTTCATTGTGTTAGGGTATAAAATGCGATTTTGTGCTGTTTTTCAAGCAATGCAATCATTTAGATGAACATTTTATGTAGGCCTATTATGCACAAACAGAAGGTCAAGCAAAGTGTATTAATCTTAATATTGGTATGGAACAAACTAATTAAGATTGATTGGAAACATTCCACTGACTGCAACTTTCTTTTCGAATAGCAAGCAATAGCATTGATAAACATATGCCATGATCTCGTTGCATGATGGCTGGTAAACATTCAGTGCCAAATCCCATTTTTACGCACATGTAAAATGGTATTTTATTTCTTGTTAAAGTGCCAGTATCTCAAGTCAGCATTCGGCCTGCTGTGACTGCAATGTGCACTGCTGCCACCCGGTGTGCTTGGCCGTCTCTCGTTCTTTAGGATACATCATCAGGTTGCATATAGTGAAGTTTATGCCCAAAAGAGCCCAATATTCTATAAACAACAACAACAACACCGTGCCATTTGAATTTTTTAAAGGACACTCAGTGCAGTTTGCTAGAAAACATGCATCGCAAAAACGAAGACGTGGAAATCAGTTAGCACCTAATTGTTATTCTAATACACAAATCGAATAAAATTGAAATACACATAGCCTACCTCTTGTGCGTCATTGTAATAGCTGCTCCAATCTGGCGTTTCGTGACCTTCCATTTTCACTGTACCCAACATTATGGTTGATATCCACAAATCGTAAACATGCAGTTCCTCAGACTGGAGTTTGTGAGAAATGTATCCTAGGAAAAGGTGCGTTGTAACTGGTGGGATGTTGCAGGAGGGTTAGAGTAAAGAAGTGAGGAGATAGATGTTGAATGCAGTGTGACCTGTGAGTTTAGATCTTCCCCTAATACGTAGGCGGTACAACCCACCCACTTTTTCAGTGTTCATTTGCCTGGCTCTTTTTCCCTCGCTGAAGTCACCCCTCCGGTGCCCACAGTTATTCTGCGTCTTTACAGAGAAAAATAGCCCAGTCAAAAATAATGTTTTCCCCTTCCTAATAAGGTGTGTAAACATTCCATCAGTCAGAAAAATTATATCCATAAATTAAGGTATTTCATATGCCATGGAGAAAGCCAGGCATAAACCAAATAGACAGGAAACTAGCATTACAACCTAGAATTTTAGGTCTTTAAGATTAATCATGACGGAAATTTTAATGAAATAAAATGTAACAGAACAGTCTGTTTATGCCTATAATTTCAAATGATCCATTACCTACACAAGGGCGCGCGCGCCAACAATGTCATGATAATATTTGCTCTGGCTCACAGAAAGTTGTCGATAGGTATCAAAATGTTAAATTCTGCGAGAATTGAGAAGGCGTTAGCACTGAGGATATTGGATATTCTTATAAAAAATATTCACTTATAAGCAATGAAGGTTTATTTCTTTATAATAATTGAATTTATGTGCAGACTATGCCCATATATAGGATTTAATTGTAGCCTACGTAGGCCTGTGTTTCAGGCTTAATGTTTAATGTTATGGCCTCTGGACAATGGAGAAGACAAGTGTCAACATCTTAATATGCGTGAAAAAAGCTTCCCAATATTCCTCTGCTCTGTTAACTAGACAGTAGCCCATACAAGCAGTTGCAGCCAGGTCCTTCGATTCTAAACCCATTAATGAGGGAATAACAGCGATAATTATCCCTTTACATGGGATTATCTCAGGGTGATCTCTAACGCCATTAGGGAGAGAAAATCGATTTGTTAAGGCCGGATTAAAACCTCCCACAAAGCATGGGAAATTAGGTTTACTGCTGGATTTGAAATCTGACACGGTAGATATAGCCAACCTCACAAAGCCCTACAGATGAACATGGTTGTTTTACAGATATTTACGCTAATAGATTGCTTTATTCTATGACATGAGTCTTTATGATCACATGTTTATTATGGCACAGAAAAAAAGAGGAAACAAGGAAAATAGAATCAGAAGATGAATTGTCCCAAAGAAATTAGAAGGGATGAATTACATTCCACATTTGAAAAGCGTACTAGACAATATTGGATTTCATGACAATAATATTTCCTGAAGGCCTACACATCCACAATGAAAACTACAGAGCCAATAGAAAAAGGCATAGGCCTATGTCGAATTGAAGCTATACATACATCTTCTGTCGATTAGAAAAGCCTTTGAGCGTTGAACACGTTCGCAATTTGTAACCTTTTACTTAGTTCAGTTTCCAGTGCTCGTCCGGGTCTTCGGCAGTCTTAGTTCTGCACCCACGTGGTGTCTGTTTTGTCCAGCCTAGTTGGTTTGGTTGCTAGGAGATCCTCCCAGCCACCACGAAGAAATGGTGGATGTCAAAGCGTCACAAAAGTTTGTAAACATGTTACCTGCCAACGTGTTTATGAGATGATATTCAGACATTTAAATTAACGTCAATTTCAGCAAACAGCGGTGTCTTGTCACTTCAATAGTTTTGGAAAAGGTAAGCGTTGGAATTGGCTAACGTTAGCTAATCTAACGTTATTCTAGTAGCATTGGAGTGGTTCACTGCTGGCAACATCGTAGCTCGTTGACATCTTTCAAACTTCACTAGCAACAAAATACACACTGTGAAGCTGTTATACTGACAGTGCTGCTACTTTTTGTAACACAGTAACAAAAATCTTAGCATCAACAGTTTGATCATCATCAGTTATTGAGTAGGCCGCGTAGTCCTACATAGAATAAGCATCAATCATGTCATATATCACGTTTTAGGCTACCATTTTTTTTTTTGCTGTGTGTTTTAATCATTTTAATTGATGTTTCATAATCACCCATTGAAAAATAATACCTGTTACAACTCACCCACTTCCATCCTTAGTCCTTTACTTTTTTTTGCATGTTTCACTTTCCAACATTTGGTCACGTTGATAGACATAGAGCAACTTGCTGAGAAATAAGGTTCTGAGCCACAGCGAGAAGCTAAAGCTGAAGAAGGAGTTAGGGGTGCTACGCAATGAGTCCCAGTGTGAATTCCTATAAATGAAGCAGCTGTTTTTCAACTCCCACACAACCACCAGCACACAGGATCAACCACCAGACTCTCTCCACACACTGGAGTCATCAGGACTGATGGAAGAGGCTACAGAGGGACCCTGTGGCACATCGGACACACCCCAAAATAGGACCTCACAGATGTCTGCAGGGTCAGTCAGCCTGTTGGAGTTCCATGCAGATCTGCTACAATCACCACCTGCCTCCTTACCACAAAGTGCTCTACTACTAGGCATCCCTAAAACAAAGTCTGAGGTGAGCAGGAGTCAAGGAACCACACGTATCAAAGGAATCAGTGAAGGGATAAATTCAGTTAATTTGGTCCTGTCTTCTCCAGGCCAGAAACCTTCCCAGAAGCCGGCCATAGCTCAGCTAGCAGGGACTACCAAAGTGGTGTCCATGTCCATGAGGCCACAGCCTCCCTCTAAGCCCAGGTCAGAGAGGCCAGCAACAGGGACCAGGATGTTTATATACAAGAGCAAGAAGGAGTCAGAGCAGGTGTCGGAGAAAGAAGCGGCAGAGAGGCGCATCCGGAGATCCAACTTCTTCAGCAGATGTCTGGCTCTGAGCTCGGACAACACCGATGACAGCAGGAACAGTGAGGACTCGGGCTCCGAGCCATCCCACGGGAAAGCCCCACAGAAGGTCAAGAAAAAGAAAAGGAGGAATCAGAAAGATAGGTCTACGCATGCACCAAGGACGCCCACTGACGACAGAAGCTCAAAGAGCCAGAGGAGTACCATGGCCCCTAACAGTATCCACAGTGTCAAGTCCACCACAGAGCTGCTGGAGGAGGCACGGGGCATTGTAGGGGCCGAGGTTGCAGAGAGCCAGGAGGACACGGACCCCCAGCAGAGACACCCAGAGGAGTCAGTGGCCACGACTATGGGGCTTGTCAGAGGCAGAGGGAGGACGGTGGATGAGATCATTGCCTCCTTACAGAGAGGAGACAGTGATATGCCATCTGCCTCGGACCAGATGATCAAGGAGCTGATGGAAAGAGTGCTGGGGGACAGCTACAATGCTGACAACGAGGTGACAACATGATAACAATAGGACAACAACATATAATATCCTGAATGGTCACAAACATTTTGACCTTTGTACTTTTGGTAGATATTTTAATTAATCCCGGTGATAGTTATTTTATATTAGCTATTTAAACAGGTATTCAATGCTCATAGCAATTTACACTTGTATTGATTAATGACAATCTTTGTTTTTTTAATAACATTTAATCATTTTTAAAGGAAGAAAAAACAGTGGAATCAGAGGAGAGAGAAGAGAATATTAGCCATGTACCAACAGAGGTAATGCAGAGACTAGAGTGTATTTAGATTTGATCACATTTCATTGAAAAATAGGTTTTCAGAGCATTTGAGAACATTTTCAAGTGTAGAGGTTTCTGTTATTAAGGTTGTATAAAGTTTAAACTAAATTCAACCTTAATAAGGAATTCTGTTAGTAAGATAGTTAACATTAACAAACGTCTTATCCACATTTTTCCAGGATACTCCTCAGAGGTCCCCGGTTCCACAGAGGATGTTGTGGGTTAAGAGGGATTCTCCTACCCCTCCAAGACCTGCTGAGTCCCCTAAAGTCACATCAGGGGTCTACAAGATCGCTCACTCACTGTCTGAACGAGAGACAGACGGCGATGACTCTATGGTCTCTGCTCTTCCACAGAAGGTAATACTTGGATTCATGTGGCTGTCATTGTGTGAAGTTCAGTAGTTGTAACTGTACTATCAGTTTATCTTGTTCACGCCTCATTTATTTAAGTCTTTTCTTATTTTAGCTCCCACAATTAGAAGACAAACGTTTGCCTTTGTGTTTTTTTTCCCCTCTCTCCATCAAAGGTGACTTATGCAGATGTAATGACAGCTCGAGGAGATACCATAGCTCCTTCTCAGAGACCAGCGAGGGTGTCTTTACAAAACAAAACCATTCAAGGCCTCTCCCCTCTAGCAACATGGGCCCCCAAAGCACAGTAAGCGTCTTGTATTCCCTGTCAGTCTGGTTGATCATGAGAGATGTGAGTTGTTGTATCAAACTGATTTTGAGTTGTGATCATTATTGGAGGTTAAACTACTACTTCTATTACCAACTTGGGTATTAAATGTATACCACATACAACACTGCACTGTCATATAAATAGTGGTTTTCTCCTAAAACTCGAAGACATGTTGCTTAAACCCTGTATAATCACGGTCGTCACTGGGTTATCCCTGCTTGTTTTTAACAAAGTTGTTTTCCAACAACCTCTTCAACTCACTATCATTAGTAACCATCTCCGACCTTGACTTTAATGGATTGGGCGGGGGTGGCATTGGACGGAGATGAACTCAGTTCCAGGGAGTCTCTCTGCAAATAAAGTGACTTTTAAGCTATCATCAAAACTCCCCACCTGATTCTCGGAGACCCATTGACACAGAGAGTAATTATGCTCCTAGCCTAACACACTCTTTAGACTGCTCTCTCTTTGTCTGGAGCCTGGTGCAACCACACACTTCCTTATAACTGACTCCTTACTCACCTAAAGAGACCAGATTTACTGCCTCCTCCTGCTGCAAGTGCTGAGTTGGAATTGTGCCACACCCTCCCACTCCTTCCACTCCCCTCCAACCCCATTGACGAAAAAAATGGAACCAAAACAAGTGCCATTTAATTAGGGGTGTTTTTCAGAGCTTTGGTTCACTGAAAGGTTTCTGTTGGGTATGGATAAGAGGCTTTATAAGGGGGCCAGGCTGCCAGCCTGTCTGCTGATGGTACATGGATTAGATAAGGAGCAAGGCTGAAGGCAGTGCTCAGGTCAGCTCCACTCCACAGTTATGGAATGCTCATTTCATTGAAAACAAGGCGAATGACTCCAGGGTGACCTTACAGGTTTGCCGCTCCGCTAGCTGAGCTGAGGCATGCCTACCTAACCCAGAGTGCCAGAGAGATGATCAATCTCAGGAGTGGCAGGCCGTAGTGAACATGTTAGGCTCCAATAAATTGTCCAGTGTCTGTCAGGACAGGAGGTGGGTGGTGGGTGACGAAGGGAGGCCGGGCCTTTCCCTCCTAGCACAGAGATGCCACACACAGAGTCTCCAGTTCAAAGAGTGGTGAGAAGTTATGGCAGGGATGATCTGAGCAAATAAACCACCACCTCATCTGCTTTACGCCGCAGAGAATGGTTCATCTGTTAGGACAAGCCTCAAGACCACTGTATTGCTTGTAGACGTTTCAAATATGTGGATTGTTGTTGAATCGTTGACATTCTTCAATAAAACAAACCAGTGGGGTTTTGGTTCAAAGCAAAATGTCAGCTGACTTCTCGCTTTACCATACATGATGATACTGTATGTTGGTTTTTATATATACCCTGTGTTATTGCAGACTAGGTAAAGAAGTCAGAAATTATGTTACATTTAGATACAATTGAAAATAAGTATTACCCTGGTACTAGATCTGTTTGTGTTCTCACCAACTCTATTGCTATCATTGTCAAGCCAGTGACAAGGAGTTGGCATGATGGCACAAACGGACTGGCGAAGTAAGAGTATCACAACATTGTCGTCATTACTGTTCTAATTCTCTCCCACAGTGCAGATGGGTACAAGACCATTCACCACCTCTGTACAACCCCAGTCAGCCAGGCCCTGCCTCTGGAGCTGCAGCTGGCTTCCCGGGTCTGTCACACCTCCAGCCAACTCAGTGCACCACCACAGTTTCACCAACAGAGGGCAGCACTACAACACATCGCTGCCCAGCCTGACAGACACAGGTAAAATGCTTTTATTACATTTTTTTATTGAACCTTTATTTATCTATCTCACCCAGGCTCTGCTTCATAAGTTGTTTTCTGACCAAAACCTAGACTTTATAGCAACATTTGAAATTGAAGTGCTGTGATACAGGGTTGCATTAAATTATTTAGTAAATATGATTTGGTCATCGTCTCCACTTTCTCTCTCACTACCTTCTGCACTCCACGTGGGAAAACTTTGCATGTCAGGAGTATCATTACAACAACCTCATATAATGTGAAACTATTGAATCTCTTTGCAGGATATTAAATGAAGGTGTGCCCCGCGTGGAGGTGACTGAGTCTGATGGAAAGGACTGTGTGAGTCACCTGCCTCCCCAGACTTCAGACAGCCTGGCTGACTGGCAGAGGATCGCTGAGTTTTACGTAGAGAAGCCCAGGATGATGCTTCATGGACAGGCGGTGAGGAGGATCAGCACTATGTTTATACAACTTTCCCCTCCAAACATTTTGTCTAGAAAGTGTTTCACCATCCAACAAGATGATCCACTAGGTGGCACCAAACATATTTGTAACTCATTAGAAACAGGAGTTTTTTAAAGGGACTGCTTATAACATGATACTAACACTGTAGCTATCTGGGATTGTTTAAGAATGTCAAATGTTTCAGTTCCAATGTTTCAGTTTCAGTTCCGCATTATCTTTTTAATGTCACGTGTGAGTTTGTTTTATTCAAGGGGCCTTTTCATTAGTCTAGATGAGTCACCTGTCTTGAAGTGTCTATCCTCCCAGTTATCTGTGTGTCTCATACAGTATCTCTCTCCTTCCTCCCAGACCTCTCTGTGTTCCAACGAGCTGAAGATGTTCTGGCACCCAGCGCCTCCTAAGTTCAGCTGCTCTCCTGCATTCGTCAAACACAAACTCTTTCCCAAGTACCAGGTAGTACTGAGCCTCTGATGTTTACAGACGGACTTGTAGGCTACTTCCCTCCCAGACAGTCAGTCCACATGGACTGTTAACGGAGGACTTAACTCTACTCTATTTGTTCCTGGCTGTGTTTTAGTTGAGACGTGATGGGGGAACTTTGGAGATGCTCTTTGATCATTACATTACAAGATGCCTTACTACTCTGAAAGATAGATAACATTAACAAGGCCACATTGATCATGCCTTTTTAACCAAAGATGTCCTGGTGAAATATAATATCTTTGAATATCAAATATCTTTGATATATCTGAATAGTAGTTTTGATATATCAGAATATCAAATTGCAAGTGAACCAGTTAACCAAACCTCACCAATGTGATCTCACCCTGCTGTGTTTCTATGGTGTTTGTTACTCAGGCAACGCGGAAAGATCTCTCCAGAGAGGAGCTCTATGGTGATCTACAGGACCTGGTGGAATCAGCCTGTGACCTGACAGAGATGGAGCCAACCACCTCAGTGGTCAGTGTGTGCTTTAGTTAACCCCCCCCCCCCCTTCTAGCATGCCCTTACGAACGTGTTGGATCTTCCTACAGGAAAATGTGCTGTCCAGAAAGTTCAAGTCTATGATAGACCTCAGAGTAACTGAGCAGTCACCTCAACCCTACATTGACGAAGAACAGGTGAGTGTATATGAAAAATGTCATGTCGTTCAATAACATGATAAACCACTATCTCACCACCTAAGCAGAGGTTCTGACCATGGTCTCACTATTCACCATCTTGACCCAGTTGAAGAGGCCCTTCTCTGCCCCACACCTCAACCCTGAGCCAGAGGCCTTCCTCAAGGTATCATGTGACTTTGCCACCGTCACCAGAGAGCTGGAGGTGGTTCGGCAGCAGCTGTCCTCCACTGTGCTGGCTGAGGAGACCCATCCCCAGGTTACTCCCACTGTCCAGCAGGAGGCCGACCACCAAGCCCCCGCAGCAGGCCCCAACACAGAGGAGCTTACCCCAGCCCTCAGCCAGAGTCAACTCCAGTACAGGAGGGACCGAGGCAGGGTGATGATGGCCGAACCCACCAGGGGAGGCAGCATATCCCACTCGAAGAAGAAGGTCACCAAGGGTGGGAAGAAGCTGTGCCCTGCCAAGCTGGCCTACATCCACGAAAAACTGCAGGAGCCACCACGTACTCTCATCAGGTAGGAAGACTTACAGTACTGAGATTCATTTGGCTAACAAAGCAGTTATAGAACTTCCAGACGAATGTGCTTTCATTTGGATATACAGTAGACCCATGTTATTGCTGTATTTACAGAATGTATACATTTCCTCTTCACATCTAATCACCCTGTTTATCTGTGTTGCCTGCCTCCTGTGTTCCCAGGAGTGAGTCTGTGTGCCAGCTACTACCCATCAAACCCACCACGTGCCTTTCAGAGGAGCCTCCCCTCCCTCTCCCCTTGCCTCGCTACCCGAGCCTACCCCTGGTGCTGGACTTTGAGAGCTTTGCCGCTGACCAGGGTGGCATCCCCGACGTGCTCCCTCCCCGGGAGTGGGTGAGGGATATCTGGGATGCCTGGTTTGACCAGCTCTTCCCCCCACTGGAGGAGAGCAGCAGCACCTCCAAGAAAGAGTCAGACTCCTCAAAGAGGGCCCCCAGCAGCAGCCTCCAGAGCGGGGCCCTGAAGAAGCCTGGGGAGAAGGTCCTGATGCTGGATGAGATACAGCCTCTGGACTGGGTGGACCTGTCTCTGACCCTGGACCAGGGACTGACCACAGGCGACCTGGAGGGAGAGGTGGCCAAGCTGACCCAGGCTATTGCCCAGCAGGACAGACCCAGCGCCTTTGACCTGTGTCGCAGGGGGGCGCTGCAGAAGAAACTGGGCCGGCTTAACCAGGCTCTGGAGGATCTCAATGCCGTAAGTTTAGTTCACATTTTCAGTAGGCTAGCAGAGGTTTGCTTCTGAAGTAGGACAGCCATGGAGGAGTGTGTTAGGTCAGAATACTGTAATTGCAGTTGGAGGCTAGTCAAAGTAACTTGATTTCGACATTTATTTGTAAGTATATAAGCTAGCTAATAGGTTTGACCTGATTTCCCCACTAGCTTCATTTTCCTCCTCTAGGCCTAGCTTCTGATGATAAATGGTTCATGTGTTGTTGTTTCCACACTAGGCCATTTCCCTAGAGCCCTACCTGCTGGATGCTTACTGGCACAGGCACAGCATTTATCTGCTCAGAAACAACCAGAATAGTGCTTTGGATGACCTGAACTTTATCATCAAGCACACCAAGAAACATGCAGGTAAGTCCACCAGAGCCCAAAGCCCTGTGTGTTTTATTAGTTGCTGTAGATAAAAGTGATTCGCGGTACATACAGCGTGATGATGCACTGACTGACTCTGCCAAGGTGAAAGTGATTGCACTTCTGCTGAATCGCTCACTTGAATTCATTTAAATTCCTCATTTTATGAGCCTTTTAGTTGTTGTTTTTTTCGCTCTGGCACGTTCCATCTGTTTTTTGAAGTTAGTGAGTGCTCCATTGATTTAAATGTTAGTTCCTTTTTGCCAATAGGAACACATTTGTGTTGACTATAGTTATTGTACATTCTGTGGCATTACACTGCTGGTCAATTTATTAAGGCAATTCTGGTGATGTACCCACGGTTAAGGATGCAACTGGACTTATATGTGATTTGATTATGGTTCACGGCTGTGCAGCTATAGCTCTTCCTCTTTTCTAGACTACTGTACAGTACAATACATTACCAACCTTTTATATGTGTTTACCAGATGCCTTCAAGTCCAAAGCAGAAATCTACAGAGTGAGAGGAGAGACCACCCTGGCTATTATAAACTACACTCAGGCCATCAAATGCAGACCTGAAGACGATGACAACTATTTCAAGAGGGCGGAGATGTACGAGAAGAGGAATGAGATTCTACTGGCCATGGAGGACTATGCCAAAGTAAGTCACGTTGCCACTGACATCACTGGGTCTCAAAGCACTCTTAGGATGTAGTCTGGGTTTAATACAGCCATCGAAGGTAGAAAACCAACAGCGTGATATTGTGTATTGATTGAGAAGAGATTCTACTTCACTCCAGCGCTGACCTCTGGATTATCTTGCCAGCATAAGCCACAGAACAAGGGCTAACAGGAGACTGCTGCGACTGGTGTGTATGTCTGTAATCTTTGTCTTCCAGACGTTCACCATCAACCCAGGGAGAACGGACGCTCTGTTGACCCACGGCCTGCAGTACTTCCACAGCTGTAACTGGATGGTGGCTCTGTCGGACTTTACTCTGCTGCTCCAGCGTGATCCCAGCCATGCCATCGCCAGGTAATCAATGGGTGTGTCCCAAACGACACCCTATTCCCTATATAGTGCACAACTATTGACCAGGGCCCATAGGTAGTAGTGCACTATATAGGACAGGAATGAGCAACTTTGATGGGGGTGTGGCCCACCAAAAAACAGAACTAGACTAACTAAACCAATCTAAAAATGTTTTGCTGACATGGGCTAATTGAGTGACTGCTGATGCACAACCACATTTCAAAATTGTAGCTTGTGTATTCTATTATTCAAATGATTGTATTTTTTTTGGTGTGAAATTAGTCTGCGGGCCTACGAAAGGGGGGGCTGCGAGTTGACCATCCCTGATATAGGGAATAGAGTGTCACTTGGGACACAGATAATGCCAGCGTTAAGATTGAGTTTAGCTCACAATCACGCACAGGTTCTGTCTCTCTCTCTCCCTCTCTCTCAAAACACACACACACACGCGCACTGAAATGTTGATTGACAGTCAGTTGTGTTACCCTCCATAATGTCAGTGGTGTTACCCTCTCGTTATAATCTGGACGTACCACAGGACGTACAGGGGCAGGATCTATGCTAAGGTGGGTCAGTACCAGGAAGCCATCGAGGACTTCTCCCTAGCAGTTCACCTGGACCCCAATGACTGGCTGGCCTTCTACCACCGGGGCTGTCTGCTCAGGAAGAGGATGCCTGATATTTCCCTCCAAGACCTCAGCACCTCAGGTATTACACAATAGATAAATATATACTTTATTGTACGGATGTCCTCAGAGAGGAAAATCATTTCCACAGTCCATTAGTTACAAACAACATCATCAACAAAACCTCACCTAACCCCCATTTCTGTAACGTTCTGAGTGTAGTGGGTGAGAAGTCAGGCGCAGGAAGCAGAGAGTTCAGGGGAGTGCTATTTTAATGCACCACAACGGTGAACATAAGCCAACCCCACGAAAACACAGGGCGTAAACAAAACAAACGCCCCAAACAGGGGGACTTAAACGGTCCAGAAAAGACCCACGAAATGGGAAAGCACGTAACTCACAGACGTGCACACAAGTTTACACAACACAGAAGGTCACAATAATTAATCCCGCACAAGGAACCAGGCGGGCCGGCTGACTAAATAAAGCCTCACTAATTATACAGAATTCAAAACAGGTGCACTCAATGAACACATAAGGGAGGGGGAGGAAATAATCAGTGGCAGCTAGTAGGCCGGCGACGACGACCGCCGAGCGCCACCCGAACGGGAAGGGGAGCCACCTTCGGTCGGAGTCGTGACAGTACCCCCCCCTTGACGCGCGGCTCCCGCAGCGCGCCGACACCGGCCTCGAGGTCGACCCGGAGGACGAGGCGCAGGGCGCTCCGGATGGAGGCGATGGAAATCCCTCAACATTGACGGATCCAAAATGTCCCCCACCGGTACCCAGCACCTCTCCTCCGGACCGTACCCCTCCCAGTCCACGAGGTACTGCAGGCCCCTCACCCGGCGTCTCGAGTCCAGAATGGCCCGTATCGTATACGCCGGGGACCCCTCGATGTCCAGAGGGGGAGGAGGGACCTCCGGCACCTCACCGTCCTGTAGGGGACCAGCTACCACCGGCCTGAGGAGAGACACATGAAACGAGGGGTTAATACGATAATAGGAAGGGAGTTGTAATCGATAACACACCTCGTTTATTCTCCTCAGGACTTTGAAAGGCCCTACACACTGCGGCCCAAGCTTCCGGCAGGGCAAGCGGAGGGGCAGGTTTCGGGTCGAGAGCCAGACCCTGTCCCCCGGTACAAACACGGGGGCCTCACTGCGGTGGCGGTCAGCACTCCTTTTCTGCCGTCCACTAGCTTGTTGAAGGGATTCCCGGACGGCCCTCCAGGTCTCTTTGGAGCGCTGCACCCATTCCTCCACCGCAGGAGCCTCGGTCTGGCTCGGATGCCACGGTGCCAGGACCGGCTGGTACCCCAACACACACTGAAAAGGGGACACATTAGTAGAGGAGTGGCGTAGTGAGTTCTGGGCCATTTCGGCCCAGGGGATGTACCTCGCCCACTCCCCTGGCCGGTCCTGGCAGTACGACCGCAGAAACCTACCCACCTCCTGGTTTACTCTCTCCACCTGCCCATTACTTTCGGGGTGATAACCGGAGGTCAGGCTGACCGAGACCCCCAGACGCTCCATGAACGCCCTCCATACTCGGGACGTGAACTGGGGGCCCCGATCAGAAACGATGTCCTCCGGCACCCCGTAGTGCCGGAAGACGTGGGTGAATAATGCCTCCGCAGTCTGTAGGGCTGTAGGGATACCGGGCAACGGGAGGAGACGGCAGGACTTAGAGAACCGATCCACAATCACCAGAACCGTGGTGTTCCCCTGAGACGGGGGAAGATCGGTCAGGAAGTCTACGGATAGATGTGACCATGGCCGTTGTGGAACGGGGAGGGGTTGTAACTTCCCTCTAGGAAGGTGCCTAGGAGCCTTACTCTGGGCGCATACTGAACAGGAGGAGACATAAACCTTAACGTCCCTAGCCAAAGTAGGCCACCAATACCTCCCCCGAAGGCTTCCTATTGTCCTCCTCACCCCAGGGTGACCCGAGGAGGGTAGGACGTGAGCCCACCGAATCAGTTGGTCCCGAACACCAAGCGGCACGTACTTCAGCCCCGCCGGACACTGAGGAGGCGCGGGTTCAGCCCGTAACGCCCGCTCGATGTCCGAGTCCACCTCCCATACCACCGGTGCTATCAGCTTTGAGGCGGGAAGGATGGGAGTAGGTTCGGTGGACCTATCCTCTGTGTCGTAAAGGCGGGACAGTGCATCCGCTTTCACGTTCTGGGAGCCCGGTCTATACGATAAAGTGAACCGGAATCGGGTAAAAAATATGGCCCACCTTGCCTGACGCGGGTTCAGTCTCCTAGCTGCCCGAATATACTCCAGATGTTGGTGGTCGGTCCAGATGAGAAAGGGGTGCTTAGCCCCCTCAAGCCAGTGTCTCCACACCTTCAGAGCCCTGACCACCGCTAACAACTCCCGGTCACCCACATCATAGTTACGCTCCGCTGGGCTGAGCTTCCTCGAGAAGAAAGCGCAGGGGCGGAGTTTTGGTGGCGTACCCGAGCGCTGTGATAGCACGGCACCCACCCCAGCCTCGGACGCATCCACCTCCACTATGAATGCTAGAGAGGGGTCCGGATGGGCCAACACGGGTGCATCCGTGAACAGCGCCTTCAACTTGTTGAAAGCTCCGTCCGCCTCTGCTGACCACCGCAACCGCACCGGACCCCCCTTCAGCAGTGAGGTAATTGGAGCCGCTACCTGGCCAAAACCCCGGATAAACCTCCGGTAGTAGTTGGCAAAACCCAAAAACCGCTGCACCTCTTTTACCGTGGTCGGAGTCGGCCAATTACGCACGGCCTTACTGCGGTCACCCTCCATCTCCACCCCCGAGGTGGAAATGCGATAACCCAGAAAGGAGACGGCTCGTTTGGAGAACACACACTTCTCAGCCTTGACGTATAGGTCATGCTCCAGCAGTCTACCAAGCACCCTGCGTACCAGAGACACATGCGCGGCGTGAGTGGCTGAGTAGATCAGAATATCATCGATATAAACAACTACTCCCTGCCTGTGCAGGTCCCTGAGAATATCGTCTACAAAGGATTGAAAAACGGCTGGAGCATTCTTTAACCCATACGGCATGACGCAGTACTCATAGTGGCCCGATGTGGTACTAAATGCGGTTTTCCACTCGTCTCCCTTCCGAATACGCACCAGGCTATACGCGCTCCTGAGATCCAATTTTGTGAAGAACTGCGCTCCCTGAAATGATTCCACTGCCGTAGCAATGAGAGGTAGTGGGTAGCTGAATCCCACCGTGATGGCATTTAGACCTCTATAATCAATACACGGACGCAAACCTCCCTCCTTTTTCCTCACAAAAAAGAAACTCGAGGAGACGGGTGAGATGGAGGACCGAATGTACCCCTGTCCCAGAGACTCCGTGATATATGTCTCCATAGCCAACGTCTCCTCCTGGGATAATGGGTACACGTGACTCTTGGGAAGCGCAGCGTCTACCTGGAGATCTATCGCACAATCCCTTCCCGGTCGATGTGGTGGTAATTTAGTCGCCTTCTTTTTACTGAAAGCGATTGCCAAATCGGCATACTCGGGGGGAATGCACACCGTGGGACCCTGGTCTGGACTCTCCACCGACGTGGCACCGATGGAAACTCCCAGACACCTTCCAGAACACTCCTCTGACCACCCCTGGAGAACCCCCTGTCTCCACGAAATTTTAGGATTGTGCCGGGCCAGCCAGGGAATCCCTAGCACCACTGGAAACGCAGGCGCATCAATAATGTAGAGACTGATACGCTCCCTATGATTCCCCTGCGTTACCATGTCCAGTGGAACCGTGGTCTCCCTGACCACCCCTGACCCTAATGGCCGGCTATCTAGGGAGTGCACGGGAAAGGGAGAATCTATCGGTACAAGCGGAACACCTAATTTAATAGCGAGTCCGCGATCCATAAAGTTCCCAGCTGCGCCTGAATCGACTAGCGCCCTATGCTGGGAAGAGGGGAAAAATTTAAGGAAAAAAATCAAGACAAACATGTGACCAACAGGGGGTTCTGGGTGAGTTTGGTGCTGACTCACCTGGGGTGATCGAGAAATGTTCCGCCTGCCATCTCGACTCCCAGACGGACCCCCCCAGCACCGATCGGCCGTGTGTCCTCTCCGACCACAGCTGGTGCAGAGGGAGCCTCCTCCTCCGGTACCCCTCGGCACAGTCCCTCCCAACTCCATCGGAACGGGAGTGACGGTGCTGGGTGGTGGAACACACAGGACCCTCTCCGAACGCCCGCGGGCAGCCAGCAGATTGTCCAGTCGGATGGACATGTCAATTAGCTCATCCAGGGAAAGAGCGGTGTCCCGACACGCTAGCTCCCTGCGGACGTCCTCCCGGAGACTACACCGGTAATGGTCGATAAGAGCCCTGTCGTTCCACCCAGATCCTGCTGCCAAGGTCCGGAACTCCAACGCGTAATCCTGGGCGCTCCTCTTCTCCTGCCGGAGATGGAATAGTCGCTCTCCCGCTGCTCGGCCATCTGGAGGGTGGTCAAACACTGCGCGGAAGCGGCGGGAAAACTCTGGGTAGTGCTCCTTCGCTGAGTCTGGGCCATTCCAGACTGCGTTCGCCCACTCCAGAGCACGACCCGTGAGACAGGAGATGAGGACACTCACCCTCTCCGCTCCCGAGGGAGTGGGTCTGACGGTGGCTAGGTACAGTTCAAGCTGGAGTAAGAACCCCTGGCACCCCGCCGCCGCTCCATCATAGACCCTCGGGAGCGTAAGACGGAGGGTGCTGGAGTCGGGAGATGGGGAGTCCTGAGGGGGGGGAGCCGAAGGTGGAGAGAGGAGACCACTTCTCTCCCATCGGTCCATTCTCTCCATCACTTGATCCATAGCCGTTCCAATCCGATGGAGAACGGTGGTATGATGTAGAACCCTTTCCTCCATCGATGGGAGGGGATTGGCTGTTGCTCCTGCTGACTCCATTCCTCAGGGTGCGGGATTCTGTAACGTTCTGAGTGTAGTGGGTGAGAAGTCAGGCGCAGGAAGCAGAGAGTTCAGGGGAGTGCTATTTTAATGCACCACAACGGTGAACATAAGCCAACCCCACGAAAACACAGGGCGTAAACAAAACAAACGCCCCAAACAGGGGGACTTAAACGGTCCAGAAAAGACCCACGAAATGGGAAAGCACGTAACTCACAGACGTGCACACAAGTTTACACAACACAGAAGGTCACAATAATTAATCCCGCACAAGGAACCAGGCGGGCCGGCTGACTAAATAAAGCCTCACTAATTATACAGAATTCAAAACAGGTGCACTCAATGAACACATAAGGGAGGGGGAGGAAATAATCAGTGGCAGCTAGTAGGCCGGCGACGACGACCGCCGAGCGCCACCCGAACGGGAAGGGGAGCCACCTTCGGTCGGAGTCGTGACAATTTCATGCTATTAATATCTTCAATCCAATGTGTTGTGAGTCGAAGAGTGGTAGCTTTCAGTTTACATTAACCCCCAATCTGAGTTTTTTAGGCTATTAATATCTTTCATTGTGTGCTGGATTGAGGAGGTGTTGTGTTATACAGTCCTGTGAGTACCACAGAGATACAACGTATTGTTATATTTGTTTCTGTGCCACCAGTACTCATTAATGATAGCCAAGAGAACCTGAGTGCCTTCCTGCACAGGGGACTGCTCTATACGGAGCGACGGCAGTGGCAACAAGCCGTGTTCGACTTTGAAGCTGTGATCAAACTTGACAGGTAATACCACTGGGCCTCTCGCTTTGGCAGAGTGGATCCTTTCTTCTGAAAAGAGCAACAGGGCTTTGAGTGAGAAAGAGGAGCGGGAGATGTAGAGAGGGAGAGAAGGAGAGAGGGGGAGAGAAGGAAAGAGGGAGGACATTTCGAAGCTAAATATTCAACAAGACTGTTGAGATGTATGAACATTTTGAATGATAAGAACTAGAATCTTTCTTCAAGTCTAATAATTGTTGTGAGATTAGAGAGAAGTTGTATTTCCTTTAATGTTTTTCCCCACTCTGTGATGGTTTCTTGTTCCTGTTAGGTCTGTAGCGCTGGCCCATGTGAACCTGGGCTTGATCTTCATGTTGAATATGGGCCAGAACTATGAAGCCATCCGAATGTTCAGCAACGCTTTGAGGGTGGACCCCACCTACATCAGAGGATACATCTGCCGTGCCCAAGCCTATCGCAATGTAAGCATTTAAAATGTCATGATGCAGTCACCAAGATTTTCAGGTTTGTCACTTTATGATGTATAAATCATGAACCTTATTCTTCACCAAAAAGGTCAATGATCTGAAGAGAGCGCTGAAAGATCTGACACGAGCCACGCATATGAAACCAGACGCTCAACAATTGTATATCATGAGGTAAAGGTTCTTACAGAGCTTTTCTGTCACAAACAAGCTATTGTCTTAGATTTAGAGTGGGCCTTTCCCTGTATAAATGTTCTATATCAGAGGAAGGATATCAGGCTTGAGTTTTAAGTCCGTAAAAGGGGACCTAAACTATTCTTTAGTTAAGAATACAAAAGTATTACAAAGAATATAAGAGGGGTGCTGTGCCACCTTGTGGACTGGCTGCACCACTATGTAGCTAGAATTTTTTTAAATCCTTTATTTGTTGTCAATAAAGGCTCAGATTGCAGGAAATGGTAGTTACAGGTGTTCAAAAACACAAACATCTCTTGATCCCCTCATGGACCTCCCCCCGCCTTACTTATCAGTACCATGGACTCTACAAGATGTCGAAAGCATTCCACAGGGATGCTGGCCCATGTTGACTCCAGTGCTTCCCACAGTTGTGTCCAGTTGGCTGGATGTCCTTTGGGTGGTGGACCATTCTTGTTACACACAGGAAACTGTTGAGCGTGTAAAACCCAGCAGCGTTGCAGTTTTTGACACAAACCGGTGTGCCCTGTCATCTACTACCATATCCCATTCAAAGGCACTTCAATCTTTTGTCTTGCCCATTCACCCTCTGAATGGCACACATACACAATCCATGTCTCAATTGTCTCAAGGCTTAAAAATCTTTATTTAACCTGTCCCCTCCCCTTCATCTACACTGACTGAAGTGGATTTAGCAAGTGACATCAATAAGGGCTCATAGCTTTCACCTGGTTTCACCTCGTCAGTCTATGTCATGGAACAGTTTGTATACTCGGTGTATATTGACGTATCCACAATGCTCTCTCTGTGTTTCAGGGGCCAGTATTTGTGTGACATGGAACAGTTTGACCTGGCCACGTTCTGTATCCAGTACGCTGCAGAGATGAACAAAGGTACAGCGATTCTAATCAGGATCCAGGAAGCATAATATGACTTCTGACAAGCCCTTGTTATCTCACAGACTGACACTATATGGCAGGAACTTACTGATTACGGAGTAAGAATCATGGCTTCACAATGAGTAATGCTGTTTGCAAGAGCACAAACAAATCTGGGACCAAGCTAATACTGACCAGTGACCCTTCCCCACCACCAGCACTAGGGTCATCTCCCATCCAGCAGGCTGCTGTCCAGTCTTTCCTGGGGAATGATGCCAAAGCCATTGCCTGTCTGGAGGCAGCCTCCAACAACCGACCTTCACCTCCCATCCTCATTCTCCTGGGCAAGACACAGATGAAGGCACGCAAGTTCATGGTGGGTTGTTACGTTCTGGGTTACCATGCCTTGTCATGTATATGCTAAAGCTGAATGATCAATGTTGCCCTGTTTCCTCCAGTGATTTGCTTGTTTGTCTTTCTCATTCCAATCATTAGGCCTGTAGCTTGATGTACTGCAGTACCCATAATGCTCTGTGTAACATCCGGGTTGTGTCCTAGTAAAGATGTTCTGAAGCTAACATAATGGCGTCGGGCAGCTTACCAATACAACTGGCCTACTTTTCTCAGCATGACATTTTTTATAGCAATAACCATGGCCTAACATGCCCTGTCATCAGGGGAGAGTGAGTGTCTTGGGGGAGTTGGTGACGTGTGTGTATCACAGGCGGCCAGTGACACCTTATTTGGGGAGGACATGCTCATAGTAATGGCTGGAACGGAATTAATGGAATCAAATACTTGGTATCCATGTGTTTGATAACATTCCATTTACTCCATTCCAGCCATTATTTTGAGCCATTCTCCCCTCAGTAGCCTTCTGTGGTGTGTGTGTGTGTGTGTGTGTGTGTGTGTGTGTGTGTGTGTGTGTGTGTGTGTGTGACTGTGCTGTAGGAGGCAGTAGAGAGCTTCAGGAAAGCCCTGATTCTGCTGAGCCCCAACGAAACCAACCTGTACAACGTCTCTGAAGCTGCAGAGGTCTTCTATCTGACTGGACTCTGCTACATGGCACTGGCTCTCCTGTTGCAGGTACAGTAACTAGGCGTTGTCTGTTCAGATATCCATGTTATTTGTCTGCATGGCCCCCCAACACTAGCCTGGTCCCAGATCTATTTGTGCTCTAGCCAACAGTGCTTGGCATGACAGCACAAACAGACTGGCTACTCCAACACAACGTTTTTGAATCCACTATGTCTTCTAACCGTCAAATCTCAAGCTGTTTCTCTTTTGCAAGGCTTTTTTCTCTCTCTCTTTTTTCATGCAGTGAAACACCTGTTGTTCAGTTCATGTTACATAACACATTAACTAGGTACATGCTGTTATTGTGAAATAGTCTATGGTACAGTACATACTGGCATGGCAACGGCCTCCTTCACCAAACTAACACCCCCATTTGAAGATACTGTCATGTTTTCTGACAGGCTTTTGATGCGTTCAGCAACGCAGTGAAGATTAACCCTGACTATGCAGATGCGTACCACCAGCGTGGGCTCTGTCGTATGCGCCTGCAGCAGTCCAAGAGTGTTCAGGACTTCAACAGAGCCCTCTTCATCAACCCCAACCTGTTCCAGGTAGAGGCTCCGTAACCACTGGTTCTCTGGAACTCACTGTCCACCCATGTACAGTATAAGGCTGAATCCTAAATTGCACCTTATTACCTACATAGTGCGCTACTTTTGACCAGGGCCCATAGGGAATAGGGTGCCATTTGGGATGCAGGCTAAATGTACTGTAGAGCCTAAATGTATCTGAAACCACATTATACAGAAACAGTGCAATGGAACACATTGTGTGGAATTGTTGTGAATGGAGTACATTGTGTCTAAATTTCAAGGTGTATCTGAGCCGTGCAGCCTTCTATGGCGCTAAAGGGCGCTATTCAAAGGCCATCCTGAACTGCAACGAAGCCATTAAGATCCAGCCCAAGAGTGTCAGAGTCTACCTGTATAGAGGAGCACTCAAATTCTACCTGAAGGTGAGATAAATGGGATGCCTTCCTTTGTAGTCTATTGTTGCATCTTAGATGCTGGGTTCTTTACCGATGACTCCGAGAACAACGGAATATGTTTATTATCAGGTATGAAGGTAAGACCCAGATGCAGACCACGTCGAATATAAACAATAGTTTAATTGACATACAAGACGAACTGGCAACAGACCAACAGAGAACAGAGGTATAAATACACAGGGGATAAAGGGGAAGATGGGCGACACATGGAGGGGGGTGGAGACAATCACAAAGACAGGTGAAACAGATCAGGGTGTGACGTTTATTTCACATTCACACAGGCAACACAGCTAGCCATCACTCTTTGCTTCTTCCGCCTTGCCTCTCATTAGCCAATCACATTCTTTAGAGGGCAGTAACCCAATTACTATTTGTTCATTCAAGTGATCACCCCTCTTTGGAATGAATTTGATTGGTTATTCTGAATCATAACGTTTCCAATACACCACCTTTATGAATGTACTGTTGTCTATGATTGCAATGCAGAGTAGGATGATTCACCTCACCACTTGAAAGTGGCTGAGAGATTGTATCTCTTCTATGTTATTTTACTCACCATTTACTGTTGTGAAAGAGTGGTCATAGAGTCCAATGAGGGCAGATAGGTTCCTGTAATGAAAGCTCTTATTGTTCATGGCTAGATTAAGAATAGTGAGTTATCAATATTGCCATTGACAGTCATTTTATTATTTTCATTTTGTGAGGTATAAATAAACAGTTTTATCAGATTTTTAAAATTAATTTCTAGGGTGGTTATTAACTTTGAGACGAGAGTTGTCTTCTTTCATCCGGTTATTGAAGCAGGATATAAAGAGTTGTGTGGGGAGAGAAGGTTGATAATATAATAATATCATTTTGGGATTTAGCAGACACTTTTATCCGAAGCGACTTACAGTCAAGCGTGCATACATTTACGTATGGGAGGTCCTGGCATTGTGCCATGCTCTACCAACTGAGATAATGTGTCATATTGGCCTCAGTGAGAAACCTCAACCAACTGTATTGTCCCAAGGCTCTGTGATGAACATTTTATTTTCTTATTATGTGTTTGGGCATTCAGTCTTTCCACCACACTTTTTTGTTGAACTCTTGTCAGTTCAGTTGACACCTACTTCTCTCTATGCCTCTGGCGCTTAGCCATAGAGAGTGAACAGAGCTGCATGACTGTGTGCAATGTTCAGTAGTGTTCTTTGTGTTTAAATTTAGAATGCTTTTGTTTCAGGTGTACAAAGGGGCCGTGGAGGACCTGACCATGGCCCTGAGGATAGACAAAACCTGCTCATTTGCACACTACAACCGTGGAGTGTGTTATCAGCAACTCAAGGAATATGAATTGGTCAGGTTTGGGTTTTCTCTTTTTTCTTTTCACGTTTGTTGTTTCTAAAGCGCCCTTATGGGAAAACCACATGATTTCACATGTGACATTTCCACATGTGAAATCATGTGAAACCATGTGTTTTTGGAACAATTCACATGTGATGATGTGGATTTTCACTTGTGAAATCATGTGAAACCGTGTTTATGGAGCACTTCACATGTGACATAGTGTTTTGCTATATATTTTCTGTCAATTGTGATGCACTTTGTTAGGCTACTTTTTGGCCTGCAAAATAAACTTAGCATGCCTCAGTTGCAATTGCATTTAAAGTTATAGGATACTTTAGATGCGCTTATTATACTGAACAAAAACATAAATGCAACATGCAACAATTTCTAAGATTTTACTGAGATACAGAAGAAATTCATTAGGCCCGAATCTATGGATTTCATGACAGGAAAAACAGATATGCATCTGTTGGTTACAGATAATATATATATTTTTTTTTAAAGTAGGGCCGTGGATCAGAAAACCAGTAAGTATCTGAAGTAACAACCATTTGCCTCATGCAGCGCAACACATCTGCTTTGCATAGAATTGATCAGGCTGTTTATTGTGGCCTGTGGAATGGTGTCCCCACTCATCTTCAACATCTGTGTGAAAATGCTGGATATTGGCGGGAACTGGAACACGCAGTCGTACACGTCGATTCAGAGCATCCCAAACATGCTCAATGGGTAACATGTCTGGTGAGTATGCAGGCCATGGAAGAACTGGGACATTTTCAGCTTCCAGGAATTGTATATAGATCCTTGCAACAGGGGCTGTGCATTATCATGCTGAAACGTGAGGTGATGGCGTCGGATGAATGGCACAACAGTGGGCCTCAGGATCTGGTCAAGATATCTCTGTGCATTAAAATTTCCATTAATAAATGCAATTGTGTTCGTTGTCCGTAGCTTATGCCTGCACCATACCATAACCCCACCATCACCATGGGGTTTTCTGTTCACAACGTTGACATCAGGAAATCGCTCGGCCACACAAGGCCAGTTGGGACGTACTGCCAAATTTTCTAAAACAAGGATGGAGGAGGTTTATGGTGGAGAAATGAACATTCTGGCAACAGCTCTGGTGGATATTCCTGCAGTTGGCATGCCAATTGTATGCTCCCTCAAAACTTGAGACTTTTGTGGCATTGTGTGCCAAGCTTGTATCGTCATACCCAAGAATAGTCAAGGCTGTAATCACTGCCAAAGGTGCTTCAACAAAGTACTGAGTAAACTGAATACTTAAATGTGATATTTCAAGTTCATTTTTTTTATACATTTGCAAAAATGTCTAAAAAACTGTTTTTGCTTTGTCATTATGGGGTATTGTGTGTGTATATTAATGAGTGTCATTATGAGGGGAAATGTTTTTTCATCTATTTTAAGAAAAGGCTGTAACGTAACAAAATGTGGGAAAAGTCATGGGGTCTGAATTCTTTCCGAATGCACTGTACAGTCGTGGCCAAAAGTTTTGAGAATTACACAAATATTAATTTCCATAAAGTTTGCTGGTTCAGTTTCTTTAGATATTTTTGTCAGATGTTACTATGGAATGCTGAAGTATAATTACAAGCATTTCATATGTGTCAAAGGCCTTTATTGACAATTACAGGAAGTTGATGCAAAGAGTCAATATTTGCAGTGTTGACCCTTCTTTTTCAAGACCTCTGCAATCTGCTCTGGCATGCTATCAATTAACTTCTGGGCCACATCCTGACTGATGGCAGCCCATTCTTGCATAATCAATGCTTGGAGTTTGTCAGAATTTGTGGGGTTTTGTTTATCCACCCGCCTCTTGAGGATTGACTGCAAGTTCTCAATGGGATTAAGGTCTGGGGAGTTTCCTGGCCATGTACCCAAAATATCGATGTTTGTTCCCCGAGTCACTTAGTTATCACTTTTGCCTTATGGCAAGGTGCTCCATCATGCTGGAAAAGGCATTGTTCTTCACCAAACTGTTCCTGGATTGTTTGGAGAAGGAGGATGTGTTGGTACCATTCTGTGTTCTTAGGCAAAATTGTGAGTGATTCCACTCCCTTGGCTCAGAAGCAACCCCACACATGAATGGTCTCAGGATGCTTTACTGTTTTTTTTTATTTTTTACCCCCTTTTTTTACCCAATTGTTAGTAGTTACTGTCTTGTCTCATCACTGCAACTCCCGTACGGACTCGGGAGAGGCGAAGGTCGAGAGCCATGCATCCTCCGAAACACAACCCAACCAAGCCGCACTGCTTCTTGACACAACACACATCCATGTCTTAGACCACTGCACCACCCGGGAGGCCAGGAAGCTTTACTGTTGGCATGACGCAGGACTGATGGTAGCGCTCACCTTGTCTTCTCCGGACAAGCTTTTTTCCGGATGCCCCAAACAATTGGAAAGGGGATTCATCAGAGAAAATGACTTTACCCCAGTCCTCAGCAGTCCAATCCCTGTACCTTTAGCAGAATATCAGTCTGTCCCTGATGTTTTTCCTGGATAGAAGTGGCTTCTTTGCTGCCCTTCTTAACACCAGGCCATCCTCCAAAAGTCTTTGCCTCACTGTACATGCAGATGCACTCACACCTGCCTGCTCTCATTCATGAGCAAGCTCTGTGCTGGTGATGCCCCGATCCCGCAGCTGAATCAACTTTAGGAGATGGTCCTGGCGCTTGCTGGACTTTCTTGGGCGCTCTGAAGCTTTCTTCACAACAATTGAACCACTCTCCTTGAAGTTCTTGATGATCCGATAAATGGTTGATTTAGGTGCAATCTTACTGGCAGCAATATCCTTGCCTGTGAAGACCTTTTTGTGCAAAGCAATGACGATGGCACGTGTTTCCTTGCAGGTAACCATGGCTGACAGAGGAAGAACAATGATTCCAAGCACCACCCTCCTTTTGAAGCATCCAGTTTGTTATTCGAACTCAATCAGCATGACAGAGTGATCTCCAGCCTTGTCCTCGTCAACACTCACACCTGTGTTAACGAGAGAATCACTGACATGTCAGCTGGTCCTTTTGTGGCAGGGCTGAAATGCAGTGGAAATGTTTTTGGGGGATTCAGTTCATTTGCGTGGCAAAGAGGGACTTTGCAATTAATCTGATCACTTTTCATAACATTCTGGAGTATATTCAAATTGCCATCATACAAACTGAAGCAGCAGACTTTGTGAAAATTAATAGTTGTGTCATTCTCAAAACCTTTGGCCACAACTGTACATTTCAAAGTGCAATAAAGCCGCATTCACATGCTAGTCGGAACCGATATTTCCAACTTGCTAATTCGCAATCTATTAATAAAGCAATCTATTAATATGTTTTTTTTAACTATAATTTGTTCACAAGTATGATAGCTGTACTTTTAGTTTATGGTTTACGCAACTTGTTGTTCATTAGCCAGTCAGCGTTAGTCAATGACTTCAAAGCATGTGAATGCATCCAATTGGTATTTATGACTTCACAACGGCTAAATTTCCACCTCCCACATGGTTACGAAAGCAGCATTAAATTGAATATATTGGGTAGAGAAATGTACCATTTTACTAGATTATCCGCACATGTACCCTAAAAGGTACTGACCAGTACCATAAGTTCCTATGTGTACATCTGAAGGTGCCTTGTGTATACTTTTGACTTTTCTGTACAACAGGGAGCAACACTGCAGTTACATCTCCGACACTGCCAAAACACCATCTAACCTACAAAATATTGAGTAGAAAAATGTCCCATTATACCTACAAGGTACCGAACTGTACCACATATGTACCTGTGAAGTGTACCTTTGACCTTTTTGTACCCCAGGGAACAACACTGTAGTGTACATTAACCGTACAATTATTTATTTTGTGTGGTAATACTGAGTATACAAAACATTAAGAACGCCTGCTCTTTCCATGACAGACTGACCAGGTGAATCCAGGTAAAAGCTATGATCCCTTAATGATGTCACTAGTTAAATCCATTTCAAACCGTGTAGATAAAGGAGAGGAGACAGGTTAAAGAAGGATTTTTAAGTCTTGAGACAATTGAGACGTGGACTGTGTATGTGTGCCATTCAGAAGATTAATGGGCAAGACAAAATATTTAAGTGCCTTTGAACGGGGTATGGTAGTAGGTACTAGGCGCACCGGTTTGAGTGCGTCAAGAACTGCAACGCTGTTGGGTTTTTCACGCTCAACAGTTTCCCGTCGGTATCAAGAATGGTCCACTACCCAATTGACATCCAGCCAACTTGACACAACTGTGTAAGGGATTGGAGTCAAAATGGGCCAGCATGCCTGTGGAACGCTTTCGACACCTTGTAGTGTCCATGCCCCGACGAATTGAGGCTGTTCTGAGAGCAAAAGGCCATGGTGCAACTCAATATTATGAAGGTGTTCCTAATGTTTGTTTTACTCAGTGTATGTTCAAAGCTATAAGTATGAAGCTGGTGGCACTGCAGAAACATCGCTGCACTTCCACCAAGAGGTTGCAAGTTCAAATCCCCAAATATGTAATGTACACTATACTATGTCAAGTGCCCTTGAGCACTGATAGTTTTACGTTGGTGGTGATAATTGGACAATTATTTACGTTATTCT
The DNA here is from genome assembly GCF_057628025.1 of Oncorhynchus mykiss. Classification (NCBI taxonomy): domain Eukaryota; kingdom Metazoa; phylum Chordata; class Actinopteri; order Salmoniformes; family Salmonidae; genus Oncorhynchus; species Oncorhynchus mykiss. Next base: position 41,595,671 of record NC_143040.1, read on the forward strand.
TGGCAGCTTTTAAGAAAGGGCAGAAATGCATTCTTGTCAATAAGTCTGTGGACTGTATCTTTTCCACACTCACAGATCTGATGGTATAGTTGCACAGCGACCGAGAGGTTGTGAGTTCAAATCCCATTTAAGGCTCAGTCCCAATTGTGTTCACAGTACAAGCTTTTACAGTAATCAGAATACAGCAGCATACTGTCACTTTATAGAAATAACACCTTTTAAGATTTTGTGTGTGTTTTTTCTGAAAGGGAGGGGTTTGTGTTAGGAAAGAAGTGCTCCAACCATCTATAATTAATGTGTTTTAATTCGTAATCTGTGTGTCATCCAACATCTTGTTTATGCTCCTGTCCATGCTCCTGTATGTATGTTACATACATGTGTTTATGTCCCTTGCTGCTAGTACATCGGTTGTTTATTGTCATGGCTGTTGTTTCCTATTGATCTTTCAGGCTCTTAGAGACTATGGGATTGTCCTCCTCCTTCCCAGCAAGAAGGAGATTGACCTGAAGGTCTTGATCAATCGTGCCCTTCTCTACGTGGAGCTGAGTGACCATCACAATGCCTTACAGGTAGTGTCCTGTAGCTAGCATCGTCAACAGGCATTGTTCACTGTGCAAACACTCAAACCCAGGCCGGACAGATATATTAGACAGAGAGACTTTGGGTCATGGTACAGGTGTCTGATCTTAATTTGATCACCCTGTTGCAGGACAACTTTCCTGCAATTCACTTTCCACTTAGAAATGTCAGACTTTATTTCCGCTTACGAAAAATGTATCAACCCCTACAAAAATGTCCATTAATTATAATCCACATAATATTTCACATTTCCTGTTGCTGCAGGATTATTTTCCTGGTGGAGCGAATTGTCTCAAATTAAGATCCTGCATCTGTAGAATGGTTGTATGAATTAGACAAAGAGACTATGGGACATAGGTTGTAAGTATTACTATTGGACATGGTAGATAGGTTGTATATGCTAGGACATGATAGATAGATAGATTGTATGCATTCGCCATAGGCAATGAGTTATCTGACATTGTTCAATCATTCATCACAAGCAGGGTTAGCGTTGATTGCATATCTCTGTTTCTTTATTCCTATTCATGCCATGATACCATTGGAGTGTACATAGCAGTATCACATAGTAATGTGTTAGGTAGCACCACAATCATCATCTACCTGTTCATCTGTTCATCCATGGTGTCTTCAGTTAACTTGTTGTTGTGTTGTACTGTCTTTCTCCTGCAGGATTTCAAAGCTGCCTCCTTGAGAAGTCCAGAGGATGCCACCATCTACCATGCCCTAGGAGTCTACCATCACAGGTCTCTCCCCTCACACACTCAGTATAGACAACACCTTATCCCCACCCAAGGACATGTTATTCTTCCCAAGCATCTCTACTTTCAGGGTTAGATAGTATAGTCCATGCAGTATCTCAAATTGTTATCCAAACCATGCTATTCATTTCCTTTTTGTCTTGTTTTTCATAATTTCCAGTTAGGCCTCCAGTCGGAAAATCCAACTTATGCTGCCGTTAATAGTGAATTAATATTTGTGTGTTGCCTGAAGGCAAGACCATAAACACTGCATGACCTTTTATGAAGAATAATTTATGATTTCAATGAATAACTTTAAGGGTTATTGTTCTAAAGTGGTCATGATGTGTGAAGAAGATGGGGAAATCAATGTAGTGTTGCAACATTGACCCACAGGGCAAATCCTTGAAACACACTGAATGTGTAAGACAGTCTCTCACCTTACGGTTGGACACGTTGTAATCAGGCTACCAGTGTTGGGAACAGCAGAAATCATCCAGACTGTCTCTCTACTCTCCTTGTGTACAGAACATAGAATAAGAAAACAGAATATCTATTTAGAGAGGTTCTCACAGAGAAATCCCATTGGGCCTTTTTAACATCTTTCAAATTGCTGAGGGAATGTTCAAAACCGTTTTGAAAGCAGGTTGTTCACGCTGAGCTAAAACATGGCTCTCAGAGAGTTGGGGGAGAGAAAAAGAAACCGAGAGCGTTTCTGAGAAAAAGAGACGCGTAGAGGAGCAGCACTCAGCGAGGTCATTCAGACATGCTCTATTGAAAGGTGTGATCTTCCTGACAGTGTCATTCCCCCTTATGAGACATGTTTTAGAATGGGGGTATTATAGGTAATGGTATTGACCCAGAGCACATATACTGGGGTGCACCAACTCCTTTGGGAACTGTGGCCATTTGGAGAGTGTTAATGGACGTGGAGTAGAGTAGTGGTTATTGCTCATCCGCTAGCCTGAACAATTACTGTTCATCACAGGATCTTTCATGTGCCCAGTTAGATGGGTGGTGAAGTTTATTTTCTACGGCAATGAATTTTAAGAGCATACTGCTTTAACAACATCTTATAATGAACTCTATGACCTGTGTGTGCGTGCGTGCGTGCTTGGGTGTGTCCTCTAGGCTGGGTCAGCTCCAGGAGTCAGTAGAAGCCTACAGCCAGGCCATGCAGATCAGCCCGTTCTTCCTAGATGCCTACGTGGGGCGGGGCAACGCCTGCATGGACTACTGCCACACCCAGGCTACCAAACAGGCTCAGAGGGACTTCCTTTCCGCCCTGCACCTCAACCCCCTCTGCTCCAACGCACGCATCTGCCTGGCCTACAACTTCCAGGTAACCCTAACCTCCTAACCCCAAACCCTAACCCTAGCTTCATGTCCATCATCCACATCCTGGTTCAACCCTAACCCTAACCATAGCCTCAACCCTAACTCTAACCTAACTCTAACCATAGCTTCATGTCCACATCCTGGTTCAACCCTAACCCTAACCTCAACCTCAACCCTAACTCTAACCTAACTCTAACCCTAGCTTCATGTCCACATCCTGGTTCAACCCTAACCCTAACCTTAACCTCAACCCTAACTCTAATCTAACTCTAACCCTAGCTTCATGTCCACATCCTGGTTCAACCCTAACCTTAACCTCAACCCTAACTCTAACCTAACTCTAACCCTAGCTTCATGTCCACATCCTGGTTCAACCCTAACCCTAACCTTAACCTCAACCCTAACTCTAACCTAACTCTAACCCTAGCTCCATGTCCACATCCTGGTTCAACCCTAACCTTAGCCTCAAACACAACCCTAACCCTGAACCTGAACTTGTCACATGGGTATACACAGCTCTGCAGATGTAGTATTCAAAGTAGAATCTACTTGGAGAGCAGTAGGTAGTTGACATTATTTTGGTCAATGTGAATATTCCTTAAAAGCCAAGTGTATTGTGTAATGCGTGTACCCTCACGTATTATACATTTACTGTATATTGTAAATGAATTCATGTTAATTGCCATATTGCTGAGTGTTGAGGAGCAGACAACTTCTGGCTCTTGGTGCGCTATTTATGATAGGATGAAGGGGGGGGTGGATTTACATCAATTGGTCAGACATACTGACCATACCTGGTCAGACATACTTATGTACATAAAATAGCCTTCTTGTGTCTCCATTTTGTGACCAATATCTATTCTTGTACTCACTCCAATCGTTTTGCTAAGATTTGCATTTGCCGCATTTAGGCAAAAAGAAAACAGGCAACTTTCTATCATTTTTTTAATAAGAAGACAGCTGTCAACATGTCATTTTGTTTAACTGCCATTGTTTAAAAATAGCAAACCAATCCCAGCATTTTGTTAAATGTAAATTGATTTTCACTGTTTAAATTTATGCTTTAGCAGTTGGCAATTTCAAACTTGGTACATAACTCCAATCTGTCCATCTGCTTTTCCAGGTTTTCGGTTTCTTCCAAAGAGCCTGGAACCAGTTCACAGTGGCAGCAGAGATTGACTCCAAATGCTGGAAGGCATTTGAGGGGAGAGCTGTCATCAACCTGCAGATGGGAAACACCTATGCTGCTTTCCAAGACATTAACATGGCTCTGAAGGTACCACATTGGCTACATACAGCATCAAACCCATTGATGTTAGTTCTAAGCAGGCTGGTTAGTAATGAGATAAAAGTCACATTTTTTCTGTGATTGTTTGGACCTGGTATGTAATGTGGATCCCGTGGGGAATTGCAGTTTCCTGTTTCAGTAATGGATGGCCACTGTGAAGAGAGATAATTGGCTGAATGTCCTCCACTCAGTCAGGACAGCGCGTTTAGTCCATGTTTATAAAATGCAAGCTGTTGAGTACACTGAGGGAAGACATACTGCCGGTGTGTACTGCCATGTTCAGCGTTTCAGCAAATTACTTGGACATGATGTATTATAGCTATGTGGTTGGTGTTTTGTTTCTGGTCAATCAGGAGATAAAATGCAGGTTGTTGGAGTAAGACTGTTAGTGTTGCTGTATTCAGTGTTTCATCCCTTATAGCAGGATTTCCCAAACTCAGTCCTGGGGCCCTTACTGGACGCATGTTTTGTTTTTTGCCATAGCACTACGCAGCTGATTATAATAATCTAAGCTTGATGATGCCTTGGTTATGCCTTATAATAATAACTTGGAGATGTTGTATCGTAGCTATATACAGTTGAAGTTTACATACACCTTAGCCAAATACATTTACAGTTTTTCACAATTCCTGACATTTAATCCTAGTAAAAATTCCCTGTCTTAGGTCAGTTAGGATCACCACTTTATTTTAAGAATGTGAAATGTGAGAATAATAGTAGAGAGTGATTTATTTCAGCTTTTTTTTTTTTTTTTTTTTTTTTTCAGCACATTCCCAGTGGGTCAGCAGTTTACATACACTCAATTAGTGTTTGGTAGCATTGCCTTTAATTTTTTTAACTTGGGTCAAACGTTTCGGGTAGCCTTCCACAAGCTTCCCACAATAAGATGGGTGAATTTTGGCCCATTCCTCCTGACAGAGCTGGTGTAACTGAGTCAGGTTTGTAGGCCTCCTTGCTCGCATACGCTTTTTCAGTTCCTTAAGCCATTTTGCCACAACTTTGGAAGTATGCTTGGGGTCGTTGTCCATTTGGACCAAGCTTTAACTTCCTGACTGATGTCTTGAGATGTTGCTTCAATATATCCACATACTTTTACTGGCTCAAGATGCCGTCTATTTTGTGAAGTACACCAGTCCCTCCTGCAGCAAAACATCCCCACAACATGATGCTGCCAACCCTGTGCTTCACGGTTGGGATGGTGTTCTTCGGCTTGCAAGCCTCCCCCTTTTTCCTCAAACATAACGATGGTCATTATGGCCAAACAGTTCTATTTTTGTTTCATCAGACCAGAGGACATTTCTCCAAAAAGTACGATCTTTGTCCCCATGTGCAGTTGTAAACCGTAGTCTGGCTTTTTTATGGCGGTTTTGGAGCAGTGGCTTCTTCCTTGCTGAGCGGCCTTTCCGGTTATGTCGATATAGGACTTGTTTTACTGTGGATATAGATACTTTTGTACCAGTTTCCTCCAGCATCTTCACAAGGTCCTTTGCTGTTGTTCTGGGATTGATTTGCACTTTTCGCACCAAAGTACATTCATCTCTAGGAGACAGAACGTGTCTCCTTCCTGAGCGGTATGATGGCTGCGTGGTCCCATGGTGTTTCTACTTGTATACTATTGTTTGTATAGATGAACGTGGCACCTTCAGGGGTTTGGAAATTGCTCCCAAGGATGAACCAGACTTGTGGAGGTCTACAATGGTTTTTCTGAGGTCTTGGCTGATTTATTTTGATTTTCCCATGATGTCAAGCAAAGAGGCACTGAGTTTGCAGGTAGGCCTTGAAATACATCCACAGGTAAACCTCCAATTGACTCAAATGATGTCAATTAGCCTATCAGAAGCCATGACATCATGTTCTGGAATTGTCCAAGCTGTTTAAAAGTACAGTCACCTTAGTGTTTGTAAACTTCTGACCCTCTGGAATTGTGATACAGTGAATTTATAAGTGAAATAATCTGTCTGTAAACAATTGTTGGAAAAATTACTTGTGTCATGCACAAAGTAGATTTCCTAACTGACTTGCCAAAACTATAGTTTGTTTGTGGAATGGTTGAAAAACTAGTTTTATTGACTCCAACCTAAGTGTATGTAAACTTCCGACTTATGTAAACTTCCGACTTTAATTGTATTCACTGTGTTATTAACTGTGACCCTGGCCTGGCCTTTCTGTAGCACCATCCTGTGTCAGATCAGCTGCTGACTAACCGAGGGGTGATCAACCAGTTCATGGGGGACAAAGCCAATGCCATGAAAGACTACCAGAGAGCCATCTCACTCAACCCCAAGTACGCCCTTGCCTTCTTCAATGCTGCTAACCTCTACTTCTACAACAGGCAGTTTGAACAGGTAAAATATTTCACTCTAATGGATTTTATTCTGATGCACTGTCATTTTCAAGTGTAAAACCTAGTTCACATCCACGCAGCGGGGAACTGTTTTACACTTAAGGGTCATTCACATCCTATAGGATGGGTCTCACTGTATGCATACACTCTCGTCGCTCTTCTCCTTCCTGTGTGCTCGGTGGTTCTGTGTGCTCCTGGCTGGTGATCCTCCAGGCCTGTGAGCACTACAGCCAAGCATTTGAGCTGGACCCAGAGGATGAGTCTGCGGTGCTGAACCGGGCCATCACCAGGGCTCTGCTGAGGAAGGTTCCAGAGGCCCTCCAGGACTTCTCTGAGGCCCTGAGACTCAACCCTTATTCCTCACACGTGTTCTTCAACCGAGCCAATCTCTACAGCTCCCTGCGCCAGTACAGGAATGCAGAGAAGGACCTCAGTCAAGGTGAGCAGTGAGCAGCAATCGACAGCCTTTTACCACTCGTTCTTTTGTTCCCGGAGGGCTGCCCTTGTGTGTGTCTCAATGTGTTTCCTGCTGGATAGAGTTTCTCAGTCCAATGTGTGCTAGGTATTGTACAGAGACTCGTTCCGAAGTCAATTTTAGGCACAGGCTAGCCTACCATCTTATCTCTGTACAGACAGGGCATATTCTCTCTCTCTCAATCACTCACTCACTCTCTCACAATATGCACCACCGTCTCTGAAGACTAGTCTACAGATTACGCCCCCCTGCTGCCGTTACTCCGAGAGACAGGCAAAGACTTGGTCTGAAAACCTTCTCTCTTTTTGTTTTGGGTGTCAAAATAACTGGCCAATATTTGGAAGTGAAAACACCCAATTAAACAAAGCAAAGGACAGCGGCACAGTGCAGTGACACCCCTCACGGGCAGACAGACAACACCAAGACCAAGAAGAAGGCCACTTATTTTTCATGAGACAAGAGGCAGCTTGAGTTTCCATGGTGATGATACAAACCTATAATAATAGATTTTCAGCAGGACAGAATGAGCATGAGGATTCATCCAACAAATGGAATCAATGTGGGTGTTGATGAAACCAACTCTGTCGTGCTTATGATTTAGAGAAAATCAGTTCAGTTAGTACAGTTCCACTGATTCAATGAATGAATGTTTGTTTTTTTAGGTGTTGTAGCCGGCTTGAACGTATTGTTAAAAGAGTAATTGCATGGAACTGAATCAAATCTTAATTTGATTAGTTGTTTTAGCTGAGACCAAGACCGTCCGATTCATAAAGTGTACGTGGAGAAGTGGAGAACGAATGTGTCATGACTAGAAACACTATCGCTAGCTATAAATAGACACCCTCAAACTTTCTGGTCTTGGTCTTAAAGTATATGTATTCCCTAGCTCTTCTCCTCCAGCCCAACGATGCCCTGGTCTACAAGCTCCGTGCTGATGTCAGAGGCCACCTGGGCTTGACTGACCAAGCGATGCAGGACTATAGAACAGCAGTGGAACTCCAAGAGGCACTGGAGGGCTGAGATGAGCCAACCCCATATTAGCGATACTATACCATCTGTTTCCTTATGATGCTACTCAACATGACATGTTATGGTTGACTGAGGAAATATATGCTGTTCATCAAAGTGTGTACTTTGTGATATAGTGGGCATCAGAATCTTCAATATTTGTTATATTTGTTGTTATATGTTTAATAAAACTTCCATGACATTCACATGAGTGTTTTATGAGTAGTCTTTAATGTGCAATCCTGTCTTAAAGGGCCAATGCAGACATTTTTATCTCAATATCAAATTGTTTCTGGGTAACAATTAGAGATTGAACAGGATCTTTGGCACGTTGAAATTTGTAACGTATTGTATGAATTGTAATTGAACTTATTTAAAAAATAATAATAATCAGGATGTAACATATCATATGCAATTAATGACGTTCTACACAATTGTGCACAATTTTCAGGGACCCGTTTTGGCTCGTGACTACTACTGACTAAAATGATATAAAACCTTTAAAAAGCATCTTTAAGTACCTTACTGTGATTGTTGTCCCCCACAATGAAATGGGGGAGGGGGGGTTGGACCACTATGGATCTGTCTCTATCTGTTTGTATGTTTGTTAGTACCTTAGTCACACACAATCCGGGTTACGGCACCAGTGAAACTGACCACCAGTGAAACCGACATCAGTTTGCTACTCACGGTATATCTTGCTCCACTGTTCCTGTCCCCATACCGTGCTCCAACCAGTGATCCCCTTCTCGCAAACACACGTGAACGTCCTCTTTGACAACATACCAATTGTTTGAGCTATACAGAAGGTACCAATTGGATTGCTCCATCAGCAACATTTCAAGCAGGCTGTGAAGTGAGCTTATGGGCACATTCTTAACTGTTACATATGTAACCTGAAAACCATTTGTTATTGGCAGAGAGGTTTGAAACTCTCTTTGTTAATGGTCTATTAACTTATACTGGTGATGTCGCCAGGCAGGTCAAAACTCCACCCATGCAAAACACCCTGAAAAGGCGGTCTTTTCAAACAGCTTTTACACTAAAAGGGTATTATCAAAATGTTCACAATTTCACAGTGTGGAAATACAGTATATATAAAACACAGGAAAATCACGTTTTTTGAGGTTGTTTGAATTGCTTTGTGCCAAGTTCAATATCTCCCTTCATGAATTCCCCTGAGAGGTTATTAACTGCTTGCAGTGCCAGTGATTGAATCAGATAGAGACCATTTTGTCTCATCATACACAGTATCCCAACAAACAAACACAGAGGTAGTATTTCCTTGGCTTTGGAGCTCTTTCCCAGTTAAGGACCTGGGTTATTTCTTGCCAATCCAAATCAGCTGAGTCAGTCTCCATAAAACAGGAGCTATATAGAGAGAGGAAAGAGGAGGCCTGTGGAGTATAAAAAAACACCTGCCAAATGAACTGGCGTGCCTCCAGGGGAGGGATGGAGGGTTTGGGGGGGGTGGGTTGGGAGGAGAGGGAGAGAGATGAGTAATGAAGGAGAGAGGAGTAATGAAGGAGAGAGGAGTAATGAAGGAGAGGAGTAATAAAGGAGAGGAGTAATAAAGGAGAGAGGAGTAATAAAGGAGAGATGAGTAATGAAGGAGAGAGGAGTAATAAAGGAGAGGAGTAATAAAGGAGAGGAGTAATAAAGGAGAGAGGAGTAATGAAGGAGAGAGGAGTAATAAAGGAGAGAGGAGTAATAAAGGAGAGATGAGTAATGAAGGAGAGATGAGTAATGAAGGAGAGAGGAGTAATGAAGGAGAGATGAGTAATGAAGGAGAGAGGAGTAATGAAGGAGAGAGGAGTAATAAAGGAGAGAGGAGTCATGAAGGAGAGAGGAGTAATAAAGGAGATATTAGTAATGAAGGAGAGAGGAGTAATGAAGGAGAGAGGAGTAATAAAGGAGAGAGGAGTAATGAAGGAGAGAGGAGTAATAAAGGAGATATTAGTAATGAAGGAGAGAGGAGTAATGAAGGAGAGAGGAGTAATGAAGGAGAGAGGAGTAATAAAGGAGAGAGGAGTCATGAAGGAGAGAGGAGTAATAAAGGAGATATTAGTAATGAAGGAGAGAGGAGTAATGAAGGAGAGAGGAGTAATACAGGAGAGAGGAGTAATGAAGGAGAGAGGAGTAATAAAGGAGATATTAGTAATGAAGGAGAGAGGAGTAATGAAGGAGAGAGGAGTAATGAAGGAGAGAGGAGTAATAAAGGAGAGAGGAGTAATAAAGGAGAGAGAAGTAATGAAGGAGAGATGAGTAATGAAGGAGAGAGGAGTAATGAAGGAGAGAGGAGTAATAAAGGAGAGAGGAGTAATGAAGGAGAGAGGAGTAATAAAGGAGATATTAGTAATGAAGGAGAGAGGAGTAATGAAGGAGAGAGGAGTAATGAAGGAGAGAGGAGTAATAAAGGAGAGAGGAGTAATAAAGGAGAGAGGAGTAATGAAGGAGAGAGGAGTAATGAAGGAGAGAGGAGTAATAAAGGAGAGAGGAGTAATGAAGGAGAGAGGAGTAATAAAGGAGATATTAGTAATGAAGGAGAGAGGAGTAATGAAAGAGAGAGGAGTAATGAAGGAGAGAGGAGTAATGAAGGAGAGAGGAGTAATGAAGGAGAGGAGTAATAAAGGAGAGGAGTAATAAAGGAGAGGAGTAATAAAGGAGAGAGGAGTAATGAAGGAGAGAGGAGTAAAGAAGAAGAGAGGAGTAATAAAGGAGAGAGGAGTAATAAAGGAGAGAGGAGTAATGAAGGAGAGAGGAGTAATGAAGGAGAGGAGTAATAAAGGAGAGGAGTAATAAAGGAGAGGAGTAATAAAGGAGAGAGGAGTAATGAAGGAGAGAGGAGTAATGAAGGAGAGATGAGTAATGAAGGAGAGAGGAGTAATGAAGGAGAGAGGAGTAATAAAGGAGAGAGGAGTCATGAAGGAGAGAGGAGTAATAAAGGAGAGAGGAGTAATGAAGGAGAGAGGAGTAATGAAGGAGAGAGGAGTAATGAAGGAGAGAGGAGTAATGAAGGAGAGAGGAGTAATAAAGGAGAGAGGAGTAATGAAGGAGAGAGGAGTAATAAAGGAGATATTAGTAATGAAGGAGAGAGGAGTAATGAAGGAGAGAGGAGTAATGAAGGAGAGAGGAGTAATGAAGGAGAGAGGAGTAATAAAGGAGAGAGGAGTCATGAAGGAGAGAGGAGTAATGAAGGAGAGAGGAGTAATAAAGGAGAGAGGAGTAATGAAGGAGAGAGGAGTAATGAAGGAGAGAGGAGTAATAAAGGAGAGAGGAGTAATGAAGGAGAGAGGAGTAATAAAGGAGATATTAGTAATGAAGGAGAGAGGAGTAATAAAGGAGAGAGGAGTAATAAAGGAGAGAGAAGTAATGAAGGAGAGATGAGTAATGAAGGAGAGAGGAGTAATGAAGGAGAGAGGAGTAATAAAGGAGAGAGGAGTAATGAAGGAGAGAGGAGTAATGAAGGAGAGAGGAGTAATAAAGGAGATATTAGTAATGAAGGAGAGAGGAGTAATGAAGGAGAGAGGAGTAATGAAGGAGAGAGGAGTAATAAAGGAGAGAGGAGTAATGAAGGAGAGAGGAGTAATGAAGGAGAGAGGAGTAATAAAGGAGAGAGGAGTAATGAAGGAGAGAGGAGTAATGAAGGAGAGAGGAGTAATAAAGGAGATATTAGTAATGAAGGAGAGAGGAGTAATGAAGGAGAGAGGAGTAATGAAGGAGAGAGGAGTAATGAAGGAGAGAGGCGTAATAAAGGAGAGAGGCGTAATAAAGGAGAGAGGAGTAATGAAGGAGAGAGGAGTATTGAAGGAGAGAGGAGTATTGAAGGAGAGAGGAGTAATGAAGGAGAGAGGAGTAATGAAGGAGAGAGGAGTAATAAAGGAGAGATGAGTAATGAAGGAGAGAGGAGTAATGAAGGAGAGAGGAGTAATAAAGGAGAGGAGTAATAAAGGAGAGGAGTAATGAAGGAGAGAGGAGTAATGAAGGAGAGAGGAGTAATAAAGTAGAGAGGAGTAATGAAGGAGAGAGAAGTAATGAAGGAGAGAGGAGTAATGAAGGAGAGAGGAGTAATGAAGGAGAGGAGTACTAAAGGAGAGGAGTAATAAAGGAGAGGAGTAATAAAGGAGAGAGGAGTAATGAAGAAGAGAGGAGTAATAAAGGAGAGAGGAGTAATGAAGGAGAGAGGAGTAATAAAGGAGAGGAGTAATGAAGGAGAGAGGAGTAATGAAGGAGAGAGGAGTAATAAAGGAGAGATTAGTAATGAAGGAGAGAGGAGTAATGAAGGAGAGGAGTAATGAAGGAGAGAGAAGTAATGAAGGAGAGAGGAGTAATGAAGGAGAGAGGAGTAATGAAGGAGAGGAGTAATAAAGGAGAGGAGTAATAAAGGAGAGGAGTAATAAAGGAGAGAGGAGTAATGAAGGAGAGAGGAGTAATGAAGAAGAGAGGAGTAATAAAGGAGAGAGGAGTAATAAAGGAGAGAGGAGTAATGAAGGAGAGAGGAGTAATGAAGGAGAGGAGTAATAAAGGACAGGAGTAATAAAGGAGAGGAGTAATAAAGGAGAGAGGAGTAATGAAGGAGAGAGGCGTAATGAAGAAGAGAGGAGTAATAAAGGAGAGAGGAGTAATAAAGGAGAGAGGAGTAATGAAGGAGTGAGGAGTAATGAAGGAGAGATTAGTAATGAAGGAGAGAGGAGTAATGAAGGAGAGAGGAGTAATAAAGGAGAGAGGAGTAATGAAGGAGAGAGGAGTAATGAAGGAGAGAGGAGTAATGAAAGAGAGAGGAGTAATGAAGGAGAGAGTAGTAATGAAGGAGAGAGGAGTAATAAAGGAGAGAGGAGTAATAAAGGAGAGAGGAGTAATAAAGGAGAGAGGAGTAATGAAGGAGAGAGGAGTAATGAAGGAGAGAGGAGTAATAAAGGAGAGGAGTAATAAAGGAGAGATGAGTAATGGAGAGAGGAGTAATGAAGGAGAGAGGCGTAATAAAGGAGAGGAGTAATAAAGGAGAGAGGAGTAATAAAGGAGAGAGGAGTAATGAAGGAGAGATGAGTAATGAAGGAGAGAGGAGTAATGAAGGAGAGAGGAGTAATAAAGGAGAGGAGTAATAAAGGAGAGATGAGTAATGAAGGAGAGAGGAGTAATGAAGGAGAGAGGAGTATGAACACAACCATCTGTTCCACTTATGCACTGAGACGGCTTGTATGGCTTGTTGAATTGAAGGGCAATCATGCAGTCATTCTCTGAAAACAATGCATGCAAAAATGATATGGCTGACCCAACTGAATGGATTGTGTTTCTTAAAGAGGAGAATCTTTTGTTTTCCAATCCAACATTGTTTGTTGCATTCTAATGGAACATGTTTATTTTACTTCCATCTTGAGCTCTTACAATTTCACAATTAATTCAAATATTGTCTTGAGCTGAGGAAATCTAAACCTTGTTAGTTATTGCTCATAAAAACGATGCATGTTTTGTACAAGTTACTCAGTTTACTGCCCACTGGGCACTGACGGCAGTTCAACGTCTAGTTTTGATTTACACAGAACAAAAATATACATGCAACATGTAAAGTGTTGGTTTTGTCACACAACACAATGCCACAGATGTCTCAAGTTTTGAGGGAGCGTGCAATTGGCATGCTGACTCCAGGAATGTCCACCAGAGCTGTTGCCAGATAATTGAATGTTACTTTCTTTGCCATTCTCTTCCATCGTTGTTTTAGAGAATTTAGCAGTACTTCCAACCGGCCTCACAACTGCAGACCACGTGCATGGCGTTGTGTGGGTGAGCGGTTTGCTGATGTCAACGTTGTGAACAGATTGTCCCAAGGTGACGGTGGGGTTATGGTATGGGCAGGCATAAGCTACGGAAAAGAGAACACTATCGCATTTTATTGATGGCAATTTGAATGCACAGAGATACCGTGACAAGATCCTGAGGCCCATTGTTGTGCCGTAAAAAAATACATACTAAAATACACGGCCCCATTTTACAATGATCTGTACACAATTCCTGGAAGCTGAAAATGTCTCAGTTCTTCCATGGCCTGCATACTCACCAGACATGCCATCCATTGAGAATTTGTGGGATGTGTACGGACACTGCGTTCCAGTTCCCGCCAATATCCAGCAACTTCGCACAGCCATTGAAGAGGAGTGGGACAACATTCCACAGGCCACAATCAACACCCTGATCAACTCTTCATGAAGGATGTATCACGCTGCATGAGACAAATTGTGGTCACAACAGATACTGACTGGTTTTCTGATCCACGCCCCTACCTTTAAAAAAAAATAATAATAATTTAAGCTTTCTGTTACCAACAGACACATATCTGTATTCCCAGTCATATTGAAATCCATAGATTAGGGCCTAATGAATTAATTTCAATTGATTGATTTCCTTATATGAACTGTAACTCAGTAAAATCTTTGAAATTGTTGCATGTTGCGTTTATATTTTGTTCAGTATACATTTGGCTGCGTTATCAACTAACATGAATTCAACAACCATTAGAACCATGTCATTGGATTTAAATTACAAGTTGGGTGAAAAATGCCACCAGTGGGTGGCATCTAATGTCTCTTGGCCATTTGGTCAGTTGTGCAAGATTAAACATCAAGCTGTCACATTAGAGCCGGCAACTGCTCCATTATCCAACTTTGTCAGCACGGATATTGCATTTGGATTTCCTAATGAAACTCTATTTACTTACTTAGATTTTCAGTGATTCTCTAATCTGTTTGTGTACCAGAGGGCCACATTCTGTGATCTGAGTATGACGCACTTTGATTGATTTTCTTCATTCATCATAAATGAATGATATGACCGTCACCTGTGATGTGGATATTCTTTGTGATTTGGTCATCTGTAATAATTCAGTTACAGTTGGGATGACAGCCCACCTATTTCAAAAGGAAGACTTTATCTTTTTCGTCTGTAGCCGACACTTGCCAGGTCTTCTTTTTGATTCAAATTTTTAGATGAAAATCCCAAAGAAGATGACACATCGCTTTTGTTAAATATCACAATATACAGAATATCCTTCAGAAAGTATTCTTACCCCTTGACTTATTCCACATTTTGTTGTGTTAAAGCCTGAGCTAAAAATGTATTAAAGCGATTTTTTTCTCACCCATTTACACACAATAATCCATAAGGACACATTCTTCAAGCTCTAGCCTTATTTAGGCTTGACATAACAAAGGGGTTGAATACTTATTGACTCTAGACATTTCAGCTTTTCATTTTTTATTAATTTCTAAAAACAATTCCACTTTGACGTTATTGGGTGTTGTGTGTAGGTCAGTGACCCCCCCCCCCCAAAAAAAAATTGAATCCATTTTAAATTCAGGTTGTAACACAATGTGAAAACAAGTCAAGGGGTGTGAATACTTTCTGAAGGCACTGTATGTCCGTCCACAATTTATGCAATTGTATTAGTCTCATAAATGTTCAGTAGTGCTGAGTGTATGTTTGATTCAATTGTGAAATTGCTGATACGACGAAAACAACCTGGGGAACATTTAACTATTGTGCATCGTCATCAAAAGACACAAGACTGCAGCATTTTACCAATCAATCAGTTGAAATTGACTGTGGGTGTTATGACGCTCGATAACAGATTCCTATTCTAGGTTATAGTGGTTTATATCGATTAGGACCTAGGCTATGACCCCAACACAACGTCATTTTACAACGTCTGACGTTGCGTCTCTGAAATGACTAGATCATCGGTAGCTATCCATGGTCCTGAAACAACGCACCGTCTGCGCGCCACAGCACAGAGCAACTCCCGTGAGGAGATGGGTTCCCTGGACAGTCGCACTGATTGAAATGAATTATTTAACAGAAGACATAGGCCTAATTTTTTGAGGATTCTTCTGGAAAAACACAGCCAAAATGCTCCCCAACAGCTCTTTCAGGAATCTAACCCTGGAGGACGGTTTTTTCCTAATGAACAACTCGTCTGGGAACGAAACGTACAGCGAGTCTCAAGGCAGCGCAATCCTCATCTCCTTCATTTACTCGGTTGTCTGTTTGGTCGGACTGTGCGGGAACTCTATGGTTATCTATGTCATTTTCAGATATGCCAAAATGAAAACTGCAACAAATATCTACATTCTGAATCTGGCCATAGCGGACGAGTTACTTATGCTGAGTGTCCCTTTCTTGGTGACATCTTCACTCCTTCACCACTGGCCTTTCGGCTCCCTTCTCTGCCGCCTTGTTCTAAGTGTTGATGCTATTAATATGTTTACCAGTATTTACTGCTTAACTGTACTTAGCATAGACCGATATATCGCGGTTGTGCACCCCATCAAAGCCTCCCGGTACAGGAGACCCACAATAGCTAAAATAGTCAACTTTGGGGTTTGGATGTTTTCTATCCTGGTCATTTTGCCCATTATTATATTTTCCACCACCGTTCCAAATTTGGACGGTTCGGTCGCTTGCAACATTCAGATGCCAAAGCCAGTTAACCAGTGGATGGCTGTGTTTGTGATCTATGCCTTTCTCATGGGCTTTCTGTTCCCAGTCATTGCTATCTGTATGTGTTACATCCTCATCATCGCCAAGATGAGAGTGGTGGCACTGAAGGCAGGTTGGCAGCAGCGTAAGAAGTCGGAGAGAAAGATCACTCTGATGGTGATGATGGTGGTGACCGTGTTTGTCATCTGTTGGATGCCCTTTCACATTGTGCAGCTCGTCAATGTTTTTGTGGAGCACCATAACGCAACACTCATGCAACTCGCAGTTATTCTGGGATACGCAAATAGCTGCGCCAACCCTATACTGTACGGATTTTTATCAGACAATTTCAAACGTTCGTTCCAAAGAATTTTGTGCCTGCGCTGGATGGACAATGCAACGGAAGAACCAATAGATTACTATGCCACGGCTCTGAAAAGTCGTGGTTACAGTGTGGATGAATTTCAACCGGACAATATGGAATGTGATGGCACGTATAGAAATGGAACCTGTACTTCTAGGACAACGACACTGTAGCAGCATATGGACATGATGAAATTAACAAAAATCATAAACGTGACCACTGAGTGTTTCGCTCATTACTAGGCGGTTACTTCGATATGTATTAATGTTGTTTACTTGCAACTATTTGAACGCAATTAAAATGTTAAATAATCCAAATGTCTTATTATTGTTCGTATTATTACAAGGTGGCACTGTGCGTAATAGTCCTCCAATTAGGACAAGTCGCCCACAGAGCTGAAACCGACTGGCACTACTAGAGGCTTCCGGAGTGATATTATTTCCACTGTGTGAGCACAGAAGAAAAAGTGTTAGACAGTGCTGCTTATGATTAATCTATTGCAGATATCTTGGAGAGTAAACCAAGATGTGCAGTTTAAGTTCAGATTCATACTCAGTCTCTATGATGAATTATTAATTGCGCAAATTCAAGTTAAAACAGCATCAGTGATCTTCGCTTTTAAATCTTTCAGGCAAAGAGCAACATGAACACTTGTTCACCTTAGCAAAACAACCACATCCTGGTCCGGAAAGAGCAGCCCAGCTATCTCTTATCCGCTGTCCTCTTATCTTTGGTGCAGATTTACTCAGCTATTTGTAGAAAATAGCCACTGGGCACGGACGTCAGTTCAACGTCTAGTTTTCAATTGGTTGTTGAATGAAACGTGCAATCAACCAAAAATGTCCTCGTGTCATTAGATTTGTAATAATACGACACGAAATTCCCTTACATTGATGACTTTTGATCAAATCCAATCAGTTTTCCACGTTGATTCAACGTCATCACTTTGATTTAAACCCCCAAAAATATTTTTATTGAAACAACGTTGATTCAACCAGTTTTTACCCAGTGGGTAAACCTGCCCACAGTGTCTGTTTGCTCAGAATTGATTCATCCTTTATTTTCAATGATAATACAATCTATTGCTTTTATAAACAGTTGATTTATTGACAAGATAGTGTCTTTCTTTTGAAATGAGACTGACCTAGGTTTATGGGCTGAGCATTTTACACCACGGGCAGAGGTTATCATCCTTTATATCGGGACTAGAGACTTCCAAAATACTGAAGCATCAAATTCATCTTCATATGTTACACGATGACATATATACAAACCACATATATACAGTACGGCAATAAAATAAGTAAATGCAACATAAAGGCCTAGCAAATATTATGAAGAAATGTGAGCCCTCAGCCCATATACAAATCCTCACAATAAAACAATAATATCCAAAGCCTGTACAGTGACCTACTGCAGATAACAATCCTGTCAATAAACACATTTTATTCCAGTGCTTATTGATGTAAGGAAGTGATGAGAGATCGTATACATTGTCAGTTAAAACCTTCAGGTTGTCTGAGTCTTATCTGTGGCCTTCGTTCACACTCCTGCTGCTTAAGTTGCCTCCTTCTCATTTGCGTTTTCCAGGGAGTATTTTTCCTTGGAGGACTCCGCCCTCTTCATTGCCATTTTCTCTGCATTTTTCATGGCCAGTTTCTGTGATCGCCTCCTGAGGCAGCACTTAACAATAGATAACACCACGACTAATAGAACGACCAAGGCCATCACTGCTATCAGCACAGGTATGAAAATGTAGGCTTGGTCTCCACTCTTGTCCGCTATCTCAATGTCGTCTGTAGGGGAAGTTGTAGTGTGTTGGTCCGGCAGAGAGGCGAGAAAAGGCTTCTCCTGAATTGCTGGCTTAGAAGTTGGGGTATAGTCTTGGACCAAATGGTTGTCACTACCTTCAGGAGCAATGGTAGCTGCTGGTAGTTCGTTGCATGCCATTGAGCCCTCATCTTGAAGATTTTTATTTTTATCATAGCATTTACAGAGGAAAGAACCCTCAGTGTTGACACACTGGTCTTTACAGGGCCGATCTCTGCATTCGTCAATGTCCACACAGTTTCCAGACCCATCTGTCATATAACCTGCTTTGCATGAAGCACAAATGCCACGTATATCCGATCCATCATCACGTTCCCATGTTAGAGTCGTTGCAGAGCAAGTCAGTTCAAACATTTTCCCAAACCCACAATCCAGATTCAGTTTATTGTGATCCTTTGGGTCTGGCCTGAGTAATCGGGCATCTGGTATGTGTGGGGTAAGACACTGCTTCATGATAGGTACCTCTCCATTACGTTGTTTACAAATGAATGGATACTCTGTCTTACAGGTACTGGAAACAAATCCCCAGTTCACAATCTCAGTTCCATTAAACTCACCAGAGAGAAATACACAGTATATACCCGTGCAGGTTGGTTTGGGCAAATACTTCCACTGATCCAGTTCTGTGTCGCTGCTGTTATCCACCGTCCACTTGAAACCATTCAGAGGTGCGTCATGTTTCACGCAAGACCCCTTTCCTTTCATCAAGCCAACCCAGAACTGAAATGTACGTTCTTTGGATAGTGTTTCCGAGATTTCTTTCAAAATCTTCGAGGCTTCCTCCATACTGGCCACTTTAGTTAGGAAACTGCCAGGCTGACAGGCTTCTGAAGCTTTGTCAAAGTTGAGAGGATGATGATGAAGGTAATAGGGTTTAGCAACAGGAACGCACAAACCTACCCCCAAGACACTCCACAGGCATATCCAATAGTACTCCATTCTCCCTGCTTGCACCATCGATCTGACGGTAGTGTTTCTCATTCAGACTGACAATGGTCCTCCTGCTAGCCGCTCCTGTAATGGACTGGCTGACAATGCTCATTTTGCTGCTGCTTTCTTAGCTGCCCCTAATAGGTCCTCCCAAGACAACAAGCACAGGAAGTGTGCTTAGACTTGATACAGCCATCCACTTCCTCTGCAGAGAAGGTGGTGGCACAGCCAAACAACAGCAACTTAGAATCTAATTACCCATGCATTAAAGTACACAGTAGCCTAAGGTCCAACGCCTGAATGAGTTGTGAGAAAAATACACTAATGTAGTCCAGGTGCTATCAGCCTAACTCCAGTAACTGACATCCTTTGATTCTTTGATCATATTTCCCTGTGAGATCACCAGGCCAGCTTCACTTTTGTTTTTGTCGGAGCTGCAGGAAGTTTTACTTCACAGAAAAGAGAACCAGAGAGGTGCACACATCCAACTGGATAAACAGAACTTGTGAGAGGATATGCCAGCCTGCTGATGAACGGTCCTGGTATCAGGATGTGATGATACAAAGTGGACTTTGTATGATTCATTCCCTCGGGGAATAGACCCCTCGTGTGGTTTGGTCAACCCTGAAACAGGAAACTCAGAATGGTGTCATTAAATAACAACTACACTTTGTGAGGCATTCAGGGGGTCCCTCACTTGGGATACACAGATTATTCCATGTTCCCTGAGTAAATTACTATTATTTTGATTATGCTGCAGAGCTTCATTGTCAGAAATAAGCAGATGCTTCCTGAAGGAAGTGCTAGAGAATGGCAGGAAGAGAGGCTGACTTTGAGGGATTGAGCACAACCCAAATATGAGAGGGCTGTGTCCACAGTACTACTCAGACAGGAGCAGTCAGAGGGACACAAATACGGGAGGGGCTGGGGAACCAGAGGAAATTGCATTATTAGTGACAGGAAAAGAAGTCACCCCGAAAGCCATCAGAGAGCGAGAACAATCAAGTGAAGTCACTCTTCCATTTGCCTACTTACTGTAGAAATGTATGGGAACACCACTTAGGTTTTAATCTAATTGTTGTTACCACAAAACGGTTTAATACCTTCAATTTAAGACCAAAAAAAGAAACAACCCCGCCTTGTTCCACAGACTTTATGGTTTCAGTGTGAATTGCAAAGTATTGTGGGTAGAGCATCTGTATCATCATTTGCATCGTATATACTTAACACCCCTTGGAGCGCTGAGAGCAGAGCAATGTGCATCTTATCCTTCAGGGCCTGTATGTATCAAGTACCTTAGAGTAATGTAAGATTACTGATCTATTACCCCTGTCTCTGTAATCTTATTCATTGTGATCTAAAGGGCAAAACTGATCCTAGATCAGCACTCCTACTCTGAGACGCTTGATACATAGAGCCCCAGGACCTCCAGATTGTTAGCTCCCTCTGGGTTAACAAATTAGTCAATGATTAACAGCACATAGTCATTCTACTCACTGTGGGAATCAGGATTCCAAATGTCTAAAATGTTATTATACCACAATATTTCTGAATACTCAGTTATTGCCATTTTTAGTGCACACCAATTCATGTAGCAATACAATGAGTGGTTAAATCATCCAGTATCAATTAGTATAGTCAAGAAAACATACAATATGAGCAGATTACTTCAAGGATGCTCCTCACGGTCATCCCACTTTTTGATAGCCCCTCACCCCCCCTCTAAGTGATTTAGACTGCTTAGTTTGTTCTTAAGCTAAACCTCCCCTTTCAGTTTGCTGTTGTACCTCATCAATGTAAACACAACAGTTCTGACAGCACTAACTCTGTTATATCCTCTTCCCTGTCATCCATTTTCCATCGCTCTGATTCCCAATGACATATTACGATATTATAACACAGTGTTTTACACGGTTCCTTTCTCTATTTGAATTACCCATCTGCATGTTCTGGATCCTAAATTAAGTGTTTAGCCCTCATTATGCAACAATAAGTGAAACATTGCTGTGGTGTGCTGGGTGGGTGGTGTGTATTACAGTACCAACACATTTCATTTACACGGTGGCTGTGTGCAACCCTCCCACAAACAGTACGGACTGATACAGACGATAGCTTGTGATCTGATGAAATGATCTCTAGTGGTTCTAAGCTACCTGTTGGAAAATGGATATATTGATGCCATTCTTTTGACCGACCATGAGCTTTGAATGTCCATGTTCATCAAAAGCAGCTTTCTTTTCAGAATGAATATGAAGCATTATGCCATCTGCCTAACATATAGCAATGTTTGAATATCATGGCCAACTGAGCCTCTCATTTAAGGTTTTGTGGCAAATAGAGTATATTTTTTTCTCCAACACTTGAGTTTATAATAGGACAGTCTAACAGTATGCTGGGTAATTGCAGGGTCTCTCTCTCTCTCTCTCTCTCTCTGAATGGAGCTGCAGTGATACATGAAGACTGATATACTGTGTGGGAGGGTGGGAGGCAGCCCAGTCATGACACATAGAGATGAATCCACACTGAGCCCATAAATACCATGTGGTCCCAAGAACCCTGGAATTACTCTCAATAAGTCCCTGCAAATATTAAAAATGTTATACCAATAGAGAGAAATAAATGTACTCGTTGGTAACATGAAATGGTTGGCTGTGTGTGTGTGTAAGTTGACAAAGCTGTCTATTAGTACATTTACCAGGTTAAGGACAGTCCAGTTTCTCTTAGATCCAATTAAAAGTGTAACCTGCTAATTGAACAGAACACTGGCGGTGTTCTCTCAGCCTCTCAACACATGAATAAAATATGATGACATTTAATGAATCAGTACACAATGACACCTGTGGGTAAACAGATGTGCTAATATTGACGTAGCCCTTTCCTGCAGTCAATTACCAAAAGCGCCCTCTTTGGCCTCATGGGTGGAATGTTATTAATATTTTTCACAAATTCATCATTAATAAAGATGATAAATTAAAAGATGTGGTGTTTCTATGTCAAACAGTTTTGTTATATTGCAGTCTTCTGTTATGTATATCAAGTGTAACAAAGTAATATCGGGATGCAGACTCAAAATGTAATCATTTCATCTCTATATCTGACATGGTACAGGTGTCTTCTCTTTTTAAGCCCAGAACCATGTGTAAGGAGGTGCATACTTGGGTTTCAAAGTAGATTTGTTTAAGACTACCACGTAACAATCTGTGTGACCCTGATTTAGCCCACTGCAGTAAAATGTTAATGAGGAATGATATTCAGTAGTGACAGCAAGTCAACGCAAATGCTTTCTGACAACACACTTATCTATAGAAGCGTTGTTCACGCTTTACTGTAGCTAATTGTTACGTACGCCTCTTGGTCGGAGGGAATGCAACACCCTGCTACAACTAAACTCCCCGTGGAGTGAAAAAGGTATGTGATTGTAGGTGGAGGGGGAGGACGACAGAGGCAGAGAAAATTACAGTTTAATTTATATTCTTAACAAGGTATTGTGGGGGAAATGGTCTGGACGGAACCAAAGCAAAGAAAGTAAAAGTGTCCCCACTCCTACCTTACCTGCCTACCCACTACTTCATCTTTTAGTACCTCCTAGTGCCCTAACCAAAATACAGGGGGTGATCTGCCCAGGTCTTACCTAGTGTGCATAGACAGAGTAAATACTATGGGTTATGTATGTCCGCAGGCCTCTTGCCTAAACACTTCCACGGTGTGTTCCCCTTCCCCCCGAACAAATAAAACAGAATAATGACTAACTTAAAGTGAACTATTTTAATAATCAAAAACACTAATCCTATTGACATACACATACCTCAGGAGTAGCAGCTACAAAATACTTTCAACAAAAACTTTCATGGCCTAACAACCAACACAGGACGTCACAGACGCTCTCCCCTCCTGATAAAGGAACACTGCTTGAGGAATCCAGGATTCCATTTCCTGAAATACACACACACATACAAACCCACACCAACACAGAAACTGGGAAACGTAACAATGATTATGTTAGTTGACACAGCTCTACATGAGAAGGCTGTAGAAAATGTTCCTTGTACTTTACCATTAATTTTATTCCCATGTATCTAGTATTCAAATCAAATCCAATTTTATTGGTCACATACACATATTTATCAGATGTTATTGCTGGTGTAGCTTGTGTTCCTAGCTCCAACAGTGCAGTAGTATCTAACAATACACAAATCTAAAAGTCAAATAATGTATTTAAGAAATATATAAATATTAGATTGAGAAATGTCGGAGTGGCATTGACTAGAATACAGGAGAATAGAATACAGTATATACATATGAGATAAGTAAAGCATTATGTAAACATTATTAAAGTGACTAGTGTTCCATTATTAAAGTGGCCAGTCTGATGGCCTTGAGATAGAAGCTGTTTTTCAGTCTCTCGGTCCCAGCCTTGATGCACCTGTACTGATACAGCCCAGTGTTGAGGATCAGCGAAGTGGAGGTCTTGTTTCCTACCTTCACCACCTAGAGGCAGCTCGTCAGGAAGTCCAGGACCCAGTTGCACAGGGTGGGGTTCAGACCCAGGGCACCGAGCTTAATGATGAGCTTGGAGGGTACTATGGTGTTGAATGCTGAGCTATAGTCAATAAACAGCATTCTTACATAGGTATTCCTATTGTCCAGATGGGATAGGGCAGTGTGCAGTGCGATGGCAATGGCGTCGTCTGTGGATCTATTGGGGCGGTAAGCAAATTTAATTGGGTCTAGGGTGTCAGGTAAGGTAGAGGTGATATGATCCTTGACTAGTCTCTCAAAGCACTTCATGATGACAAGTGAGTGCAATGAGGCAATAGCCATTTAGTTCAGTTACCTTTGCTTTCTTGGGTACAGGAACAATGGTGGACATCTTGAAGCAAGTGGGGACAGCAGCCTGGGATAGGGAGAGATTGAATATGCCCGTATACACTCCAGCCAGCTAGTCTGCACGTGCTCTGAGGACGCAGCTAGGGATGCCGTCTGTACTGGCAGCCTTGCGAGGGTTAACACGCTTAAATGTTTTACTCACGTCGGCCATGGAGAAGGAGAGCCCACAGTCCTTGGTAGCGGGCCGCGTCTGTGGCACTGTGTTATCCTCAAAGCGGGTGAAGAAGGTGTTTAACTTGTCCGGAAGCAAGACGTCGGTGTCCGCGACGTGGCTGATTTTCCCTTTGTTATCCGTGATTGTCTGTAGACCCTGCCACATACGTCTCACATCTGAGCCGTTGAATTGCGACTCCACTTTGTCTCTCTACTGACGTTTTGCCTGTTTGATTGCCTTACGGAGGGAATAATTACACTGTTTGTATTCGGCCATACTCCCAGTCACCTTGCCGTGATTCAATAAGGTGGTTTGCGCTTTCAGTTTAGCGCGAATGCTTCCATCTATCCACAGTTTCTGGTTGGGTAGGGTTTAATAGTCACAGTGGGAACAACATCTCCTATACACTTCCTGATGGACTCAGTCACCATATCCGTGTATTCGTCTATGTTATTCTCAGAGGCTACCCTCAACACATCCCAGTCCACGTGATCAACACAATCTTAAAGCATGGATTCCGATTGTGCAGTATTCAGTCCATCAGAAAGCTTGTTTGCTTTTTCCACGGTATTGTTCACCGTATGACCTGAGGATGACCTCAGATAGCTACAAGAAAATGGACATCATATTTTTTAGAACCTCTGAGACATTTCAACCTAACTGGTAATGGCAACTGACCTTCTTTCTGACATTACTGCTGAATCACAATTGCGCAGTACAAATAGTATTACGTTTGTTAGAACACAGTGCTTTGCTTTTGCCACTGTATTGTTCACAGTATGACCTGGGATTAACTGACATCTCTGTCCAACCACATGTATCCAATACAGGTAAGTGCTGTGGGAAATGCTTTCATTTTGAAGCAGATATTGATCCTTTGTCCTCGACATAGTACTTGAAAGGATTGGAACCTTGGTGAGTATCCAGGAAATGAATTGACACGGTAATAGTTAGACCAGACAGCAGTTTGACACTCCTTTCTCTCACCTCTAAACTGCTCTTCTTTTAAATCAGGTCTGTGATTGTAAAGGAAGTGATAAAGGGACTCGTCTCTCAGCTCCTCTCTCAATAAAGCCACATCCTTTCATTTTTGTAAGGAGAGGAAATGTTTCATCTTTCCCCAGGAGGCTCCATTATTGCAGTAGTGTTATCACCACAGACCACAGGCAGCCAAATCCCGGCCAACCCCCATTCTTTCCTATTGTGAAACAGCCCAGGGAGCGAGACAGCAAAAGTTACCATAATTTCTAGGCAACAGGATGACTATAAGGACTATTTATAGGTGTGGCACATCAATCTCATGCGGATTAGCCCTGGATATTTAATTACAGTTTACCGCCTCTCCCTGTTGTCCTCTGACTCACTACCTGCCTTGTGAGTTGTTGGGTAGAGGGAGAGAGAGAGAGAGAGAGAACGAGATGGAGAGAGAAAGAGATGTAAAGGTAAGGAGAGCAACAGAGAGAGGGAGAGAAAGAAAGTGGGAGGGAAAGAGCGAGAGGAGCTGTAACTATAAACCATTATCATTGGCACAGAGGATCCTGATATTTACTTTGATTAACATTCCCCCTTCCAAATCCCAAGAGGGAGCGATTTCTCTTAGCTGAAAACATCTCTTGATTTCATCTTTAGGGAATCATTCAAATGGGAAATGAATGTCACAGACGCAATATTGAATACGCTGCTGAGGTGAAACTGATGTGTTTGTTTCCCCTCTCTTTTTACAGGCATATGCTAATTACCTGCGTATGAAAGTAAGGTATTTAGATAAGTTTAAAACCTGTTGAAGACTTGTTTATTGTTAGCTCTGTTATCCTAATGCAAGTGGGATGGTCATTTAACCACAATATGCCTTGTACTGAATATAGGAAAATAACCTAAGAGCACTTGTTCTTCAATCCTGGTCCTGGGGACCCTTTCTTCCAGCTCCGTACTGACATACCTGATTCAACTAGCCAGCAATCATGCATTAGTGCTATGCAACAAAATCTTGCACCTCCTGTGGGCTTCTAGAACCACTGACCCAAAGAGGATTACTCTGCCTTAGTGGTTTTGCTGGAGCATTGCCAAAGAGAAGATCACGATCAGATGGGGAATTCTTCATTGATTCCATATCAATGCAGAGATTGTAGGTGGGTGAAAAGCCGGAGATAAATAACAGAGCTCTGAAAGGGTACATGGAAAACACACAGATGCAGATCGGCAAGAAAAGGAGCTGAAGTAGCAGTTCAAGGAGAGGATGCATAGCCATGCAGCATGACAGGGCTTCAATTGTGATATGTCAAATGTACTCTATCCATCGAGAAGTGACACGCACCTTTTAGTCCCAGGTGTAACAGTTTCTCTGACAGACAGTCAGGCAGCCTTTACAACGGTGTAAATCAAAGCTACAGATGTCGCTGCAGTGTGATTTGACAGCAGAGCGGATTTGGGGAAGTAAATGGTCAAAAAAAGCTACAAATGAATGAAGGTAATTTCATAGACTAGTAATGTCAGCCAGGTTAAAGCAGACCCTTGATATGCAGAAGGATCTTGGTATACAGTGTGATGGAGTTAGGTGTTTCCTGGTTCTTTTCTCCCATTGTCTTGAAAAGGGAAGTCGAATTGAAATCCCAGATCTGATCCACCATTTCTAAGTAGGTCAACAAAGTCAATATCAACACAGGGAAATCCCCATCAGCAGCAGAGAAGATGTTGGTGCTTTGTTCCTTATACAGGGCTGTGCACAGACAGAGGTAGATGCTCAAAGACTTGCGGACCATGGGTTCTGAACAACATTGACAAAATAAAAAAATTGAAATTTATAAAACCTGCCTAAAGGGGCATGTGCTCGGGCACTGGTAGACCTTCCCCGTGCACGTGCCTGCCTAGTTTTGTCGCACCTGGACTACTGTTCAGTCGTGTGGTCAGGCGCCACGAAGAGGGACTTAGGAAAATTACAATTGGCTCAGAACAGGGAAGCACTGCTGGCCCTTAAATGTACACGGAAAGCTAACATTAATGATATGCATGTCAATCTTTCCTGGCTCAAAGTGAGGGAGAGATTCACTTCATCACTACTTGTATTTGTAAGAAGTGTTGACATGTTGAATGCACCGAGGTTTCTGTTTAAACTACTAGCACATAGCTCAGACACCCATACATACCTCACAAGACATGCCACCAGAGGACTCTTCACAATCCCCAAGTCCAGAACAGACTATGGGAGGTGCACAGTGCTACATAGAGCCATGTCTACATGGAACTCTATTGCACATCAGGTAACTGATGCAAGGTTTTAAAAAACAGATAAAAGTACACCTTATGAAAGAGCGGGGACTGTGAAGAGACACACACGGACGCTAGCACACGCACTCTACACACACGTACATTGTAATATTGTTGTATGGTGGTATTATACATTTTGTGTTGTGGATATGTAGGGGTGTAACAATGTTATATTATGTACTGTTTTATCTTTTGGAATGTAAATGCCTTCATGTGTTTGGACCCCAGAAAGAGTAATGGGGATCCTTAATAAATACAAAATACAAGTACCATTACTAACATAATGGTTTAAAACAGTATAGAACAACACAATACATCTATCTACACGTACTACACGATATAACTCATTTGTCAACTTGTGTCAAAGACATTTCATCACTTGATTTGTTCTAATAATACAAATACAACAATGGTATGTGTGTGGCATTACAACCACAAGGTGGATCCTGTTGTGTATTTGAATGAGCCACAATGAGCAATAGTTTCATTAATAGATAGCTTGATTAAGGCAGCGAAGGGGTTTTCATTGAGAGTGAAAAATGCATTTAATCATTGACTGCAAGTGTTTTTAACTAATTATTTTTCCCTGGTTTTTTTTGGGGGGGGGGGTAATTAACAGGAAAAACGCCCTACAGGAGAAATTGTTACACTGTTATATTGTTACATTTCAACAGCCATCAGGCTTTTTTTTTTTACATTGTTCCTTGAACCTGACAACTGTTGGAAAATGGTGCACACTAATCTCAGCGATTTAAAATAATGTTGTACTGTCGACAGTCAATCTAATTATCTGTCCCATAATATCAATCTAACTATCTGTCCCATAATATCAATCTGACCATCTGTCCCATAATATCAAACTAACTATCTGTCCCATAATATCAATCTGACTATCTGTCCCATAATATC